>NC_057796.1:402193030-402202469 GCF_018294505.1 Triticum aestivum | reverse complement strand
GTTGGTTAGACTAGTCACAATGGGTAGTAACATAGACTAGTAACATGCATATGTTATTAGTCTATGTTACTACCTCCACAGTGAGTAGTAACATATGTGTTGTGTCATGCGTCACTTCATTTATTACGTTGTAGACTCGTCTTTTCTTGATACTAGATGATTTCCCCGCGCGTTGCGGCGGGAATTTAAAGATTAATTTCAGATGAATTATATATAAAGAAAATGATGTCAATCAAGGGGTATTATTTTTTAATGTAGAAATGTTTCTTACTTCCACTATGTGTGATAAAGAATATGCATGTTGTTTGCATGGGTTGCAAAATAGTGTTAGTGGATGTTGACATGGCGCATTTGCTGAGGTGGAAGGCCGCATGTTGAGAGAATTAGACTCAGTGGATGTGTGATTAGGGATGGCAATGGGGCCCCATACCCGCCAAACCCATGGGGATTTCATCTATTAGGGGGTGGGGATGGGCGAAAAACATCCCCATGGGGATATTTACAAAACTAATTTATTCCCCATAGGGTACAACGGGGATGGGGACGATATCCTATTCCCCAGACCCAATACCCATCGGGGACCCGGTTAGTAACTGTGACACAGCGGTCAACCTTAAAATATTCACAAACAAACTTGCGAAAACAAAAAAAAGCTCTGAAAAAACCTTAAACCTATCTCACATCCTCACCTCAGCTGCCACCATGACCAAGAAGTAAGTACGGCCTAGATAGGCATTAGCAGGACAAGGATAACACCATTTATGTATGTTGATTATAGGGTGTCATATTATGTATATGAGTATTTGTTTATGGGGATGGGAACCCTAATGGGGCCCTGTTCCCCAGTGGGGCATGGGTATGGGGAAATTTCATCCCCAGTCATATAAACGGGGATGGGGATGGGATGATAGGGAATAGATGGGGATGGGGATGTTGTAGGTATCCCCATAGGGGATTGTCCCCATTGCCATCCCTATGTGTGATGTTACAGTAACTAGCTATGTTACCACATGCCTCTTTTTTTCATTAATTACATGCCACGTCATCTATTTTGTCTAGATAAGTGTGATGTTATCATCTATGTTACTCTCACTGTGGGTAGTCTTATGAAGCCGGCGGCAGCCGCCCACCGCCCACTCTGGCACTAGGCTTGACCTGATTTGAGGTACCATTTCCCGATTCCCCAATTTTTGATTTGTTTGCTTCATTGCTGGCTATTTGTTGTGTTGTGCATTGTCCAGTAAAATAGATGAACATGAACCGGGCAATTTGACGCATCATTTCTGTTCAATTGTGTCATTGTGATTGATAGAAAGTAAACTCTTATTACAGAATTATTAAAGAATGAACACGACCGGTGATATTGCAAAAAAATAAATCACAAGCATATTTTTTTAGGGTAAAAAGCACAAGCATGCTATGAAGACAAGAAAGGATATACTGCATGTGGTAAAAAAAATTAGACGGACCACCCTGATGTCAAATGCCAGCTCCGCCATTCGGAAAAAAAAAAAGCCTAGCTCCGCCACTGGTTGCGAATGAAAATTCACGTCCAAAACGAGCAGACAGGTGCTGGACGGCCCCACGCGCGGCCTAAAAACGCGGGCGAGTTGGTTACGAAGCAACGGCCATGGCTTGCCCATTACCCCCTGCCCGCGCGTGGAATGGCAGCTAGCCATGCCACGGAAGAGAGCATCGCAGCACCACCACCTATGCTTGGCACGGTAGGACTGCGACTCCATCCAAGAGCGGCAGCGCGCGGCGATGGCGTACCGGAGGAAGCAGGGCATCCAGCGGTCGAACACCTTCGTGGAGGACCACCGCCAGCCGTCGCCGGGCGACTCCGCGTCGCCCGCCACCGCGTCCCCGCGCGCCACCCGCTTCGCCGACGACAGCCGCCGGCCCGACCGCTCCCTGGCCGCGCAGACCCTGCTCGCCTCCGCCGCGCGCGGGGACATGCAGGCGCTCGCCGAGCGCTTCACCGCATCCTCCTCGTCCCCGCTCGCCGCCCGGCCGAGCGACCCCGTCACGTCGTCGTCCCTGCGGGTGTCCCCGCGCGCCGCCCGGCCGGCCGACCCCGCCACGTCGTCGTCCCTGCGCGTGTCCCCGCGCGCCGCCCGGCCGGCTGACCCCATCACGTCGACGTCCCCACGGGCGTCCCCGCGCGCCGGCCGGCAGAACGACATGTTCTCGCAGGTCCGCCCCCTTTCTCCCATCTCCTCCGTTGCCGTTGCCGAATCCGATGCCTGAACAACCATCTGCTCTGAGACCTAGCAGGATCCTGTGACCATGCTGTACACGTCCACGTCGAGCGCCACGAACGACGACTCCAAGCTTTCACCAGTGAAGAAAGACGAGGCGAAGCAAGGGCTGTGGGGGCTTCTGGCGCAGCAAGCCAAGGCAATGCTCGACGAAAGTGCCCCCACAGAGGACGCCCGGAGCCAGCCTCTGGTCACATCAGCCGGCAGTCCGGTAAGGATCGGTCACCTGTTGCATGGAAATATGCAATGTTGCCTTCAGATTTTGCTTCAGTTACCATGTCATCCACTCCATTTAAGCTTTGATTTGCCTCCCAACATCTCTCACGGTCTCACCTCATCAGCAAGCTCAATCGCGGTGGTCCTACGACCCGGTCCGGAAGTCGGAGAGCCCCACGTTCCAGAACGGATCGGAAGGGCCCAAGTTCGACATGGGAGGGCACATCAAGAATGCGCTGGAGGCAAGTCTCTTTTGCTTAACTCCGGCGTCCAAGCGGATCGTCGGCTTGTCAGGGCATCCTCCAGAGATTGATCGACGGGGACGGTTTTGCAGGAGGGCCTGCACGCGGCGACGATGGCGGAGAGCAGGACGCCGGCGGTGGTGGGGAGGAAGCTGCAGATCAGGAGGAAGACGTGCAGCGTGGACATGCGGAGCGCCCACCTGAACCTGGGCACCCCGGAGCTCATGTCGCCGATGATGACCGACTTCGAGTCGCCCCAGATCAAAGCTTCTCGCGACGTAAGGTGCCTCCTCTTTTGCGTGCGTGCGTCCGTGTCGGGGTTTCTCTGGTTATGGAATGAGAGCAGCTTCCGCCATGGATCAGGTGGCGAACGTGATGGCGGCCAAGGTGAAGCTGCTGCAGCGGGAGCTCAAGACGGTGAACGCCGACCTGGCCTTCTCCAAGGAGCGGTGCGCGCAGCTGGAGGAGGAGACCCGCCTGCAGCGGGCCGGCAACCACGACCACGCCGCCAACGAGGACCTGGTATACATACACGTTGTGGTTGGCCACTCCCTCCTCCTCCTTGCACCGGCCATTCGTGCTCCTGAAAGACATGGTTGCTTGCTGCGCAGGTACGGAAGCAGCTGGAGACGCTGCTGGCGGAGAAGGCGCGGCTGGCCACCGAGAACACGGTGTACGCCAGGGAGAATCGCTTCCTGCGGGAGATCGTCGACCTCAACCAGCTAACCGTGGTCGGCCTCCAAGAGGACATCATCGAGGAAGAAGAAGAAGAATACGAGGAGGAGGAGGAGGCCGAGCACGACACACCGGCCAACCCCGGCACTGCCCCTCCCAAGCCCCCCTCACATCACACCAACAATGTGCATGTTGCTGCCGCACAGCCGCCCTCTCGCCGCACCGACAATGCGGCTGTTCCTGCCCCACAGCCACCCTCTCGTCGCACCGAAAATGCGCCGGTTGCTGCCCCACAGTCGCCGTCTCGCCGCGCCGACAATGTGCCGGTTGCCACCCCCCATCCCCCATCTCCCTGCACCGACAAAGCGCCGGAGCCGAGGAGCGCAGACAACAGCAGCAGCGCTGCCACCGGAGTTGCCGGGTCACCAATGCACCGGAGTCCAAAGGAAGATGAAGGTTCACAGCAGACAAACCCCATTGAAGATAATTGCTCGCCGGAGAAGGCCTCCCCCCAGCAGCAGCAATGCCAAGACTGACGAGCGGCCTTTGGTGTTTGCTGAAACAATCATGTATGTACACGCACGCATGTAGAGAAGGCCTCTTCGTCTCATTTGTTTCCTTTTTCCCCAGTGTAATTACCAGTTCGCCTGTTCAAGGTGAGATCTAATATGAGCATCATATCCGTGGGTCTGTGATTCTTAGTTCCTTTTGTAATATCAACTCTTTTTTAATGAATACGCATTGTTGCATATCGTTTCATTGATAGGCGGAGAGAACGTACAAGTTGCCGATCTGAGCATGATGGAGGTTGCTCAGCCTCGGTACATTCGGTTTAGACTATAGGGATCACTAATGCGACTCCTTTGGCTTCGGCCGTGCCCAAAGCCGAGCCTCCTCCATGATGGTGCAGACGAGCTCATCGGTAGATGGCTGGAGGTCGTCGAAGAGAACGGCGTTGCTATGCTTCCAGATACTCCATGCGGTTAGGGCTATAAGAGAGTTAATGCCCTTCCACAAACTTGCCGGAGAAGCGGCAAGGGAGGCAGACCACCAACACACAAAACTTCAACTACAGAATTTGGTTGTTCCATTCAGAATAAGTAACATTCTTGCACAAGCTACTGCCACACTTAAGACGAGTTTAAGGCAGCTGTGCGAACTGCGGAATTCTAGTAAAACGTTGCCCCTACAATTAGGAAAAATATGATTCCGATTAAACCGAATGTTAGAAGCTCCCACAGCAGGTGAGGTCTTGAGAAGGGTTATACAAGGCAAGCCTTGCCCAATGTTAGAAGCTCCCACAGCAGATGAGGTCTAGGGAAGGGTTATACGAGGCAAGCCTTGCCCAATGTTAGAAGCTCCCACAACAGGTGGGGTCTAGGGAAGGATTATACAAGGCAAGCCTTGCCCAATGTTAAAAGCTCCCACATCAGGTGGGGTCTAGAGAAGGATTATACGTACAAGGCAAGCCTTGCCCAGTGCAATTCAGAGAGGCCAGGTCAAACCCAAGACCTCTTGGCACACGTGGGGAATACTTCACCACTGCGTCAGGCCTGTCCTTCAAACACTCACATTCATACAGGAGAAAATTTGTTTCTGAAGAGCCACAACTCGGCTCTGGTCAGAACAATTGTACCAGCCAATTTGGATCTCATGAACAGGTAGATTAAGTATATCCATATAAAAATCCATAATAGATACAACAAACATCACACATTGTTCATGAACAATCAAGGAGGGAAAGGGTAAATAATTTGCAAGGGAACCATATTTTGTTTGATTAACTTTAGGTACACATTATTCATCCAAGGTTGGGAAACCAAAAACAAAAACAGAAGCCCCAGTTTCCCATTGATACAAGGAAACTACACAGCAGTATTTCTGAGCTTCTGAAAGAGCTTCGTCAACATCCAAGAAAGATCAATTGCTGATCAATATCCTACAAAAACAAGAGTTACTCTTTCAGTGGCTAATCGTAAACCTCGCAAGAATCTGCAGTGAGCATCATCCAAACAAAACGAGAAAGAAAAATGCGTCCTGAAGCATAACAAAGAGGAACAAAGGCACTAATTTTCAGAGTAAGTGCTAGCTAAAGATAAGCTACTACTCCCTCTGTAAAGAAATATAAGAGCGTTTAGTGGTTTAAACGCTCTTATATTTCTTTACAGAGGGAGTACTTCATAACTACAAGTCACATGCATCACAGTTCCTTTTTTTAGACAGTAACTGAACTGACATTACCTGGATTTGACAAAGCCAAAAACAGATGACAAAACATAAATATCATGAAAACAAACATCATGGATTCATGCTTCTAGAATATCAAAGTGTAGAACATTCCGTCAGACATAGATTTGTTCCAGATTAGAAACCATCAAAAAAAATCACCAATACAATGGGAAAATACAAGTGTTAATAAGAACTTGATTTGTATTTTATTCCTTCTGGAGATGAAAGTGAAAAGGTAGTACTGAAGGTCATAGGACATTTATGGACAGGAACACCTGGATTCAGCAAATATGAATATGATAGAAGACTACAAGGAGAGAGATTAACTAAAAATCAGAGTCACAGCCCCACAGGCATAAAAGGGAGACTTAATAATGTCAGTTAAAGAGCAACTATTGAATTCAATCAAAGAGTAATTTGGCGAAAGAAAACTTGTGGTGAGCAGTGTGATGTCAATAGCAGTTGTTTGTAGGAAGGCAACGGGAAAAGGAAGGCAAAATTGTTTCAGATGAATCCAACTACATTTTTAAGAATATTGTTCAAACGATGCCGATGTGAAGTGGTAAACAGTTAAAACAAAGAATTATCATGAATGCTAATGTTATTCATGAAGTGAACGGATGCACGGGAAGGATAATACTATTGAGGAAGACAAGAATAGACCGGGCAATCACAAGATAATGAAAGGAAAATGGGGAACAATGTAACATGAAGATCACGTTGCAAGTCTGCTAGAGGGTGTAAAAACAATCATGGTTTCCATTCTGGGGCCAGCCTACAGGTATTCACAGGAGATTGGAGAGTCTACTTAGATAAATGTAGTTCCTAGATCAACATTCTTCAGAAGACTAGGCAAAGCAAGCTGTGAAACAGAAGTAGTCAGTTTTTCTTTTCCACTGCGATGACTGGATAACACGACCAGAGGAAGCGCTGCCAGACCCGAAGTATCACTTCTCCCACCTCAAAAGACCCAACCAGATGGCATTTACCTCATTGCAAAAGAGCTGAGCGCGCTCTGCCATTTTCTAAACTAGTCTTACATTCAAATACCGCAAGAACCCAAGCTGTACCATCAATTTGATAGCGAAAATGGGGCTACCATAGAGTAACAACCAAATCAGAAATCCAGTACAATTGTACAAGTCTAGCACACTGCAATCCAATTCAGTCGAAGCATAACAGCCAAACATGACAATCAAGTATCCCGAAGTCTCCAGTGGTCTGCAACGCACTACCAATCAAACATGGCAATCCAGCTGCGGAGAAATGCGCAAATTCCCAGCAGACACTCCCAATTAGTAACCCCCCACAAAAACACCTCGTACCCAACAACAAAGAGGGATCTATTCTAACCCAACAGCGGTCCAAACCCTAGAAGTTCATCACAGAGCCGAGACCCCAGAAACCCAAGAGGGAGCGGCGGCATGGGATCGGATCCGCACCTAGTTGGCGGCGGGCTTGTCGACGAGCTTCTTGTCACGGCGCTCCATGGCGACGTCCCACATGTCGTTCCCGATGTGCTTCGGCTGCATCCAACAAACCACACGCCCGCCTCAGCACGAGAGAGATTCGGATCGGGATTCGGGGGAGAGGGAAATGGGGAAAGGGAGCGGCGTTACCCTGCCGTGCGCGGCCCTGTGGATGTAGTACTGGCCGTTGCCCATGATGCAGAGGAAGCCGCCGATGATGCCCAGCGGCAGCATGGCCTCCAGCCAGTGCAACCGGAACCTCGCCATCGGGAGCCGGACGGGGAGACGGCGGACGGATCGGGGCGGGCGGGGATGGCGACGACGAGCAGATTCGCGAGCTCTCCAGCGGTTCCGGGTGGGGAACGGGCGGCTCTGGACTTGGTCTGTGAGTGGAGAACGTTGGGCCGGTTGCATGGGCCGGGCTTTCCGGCTACGGCGGTCCAGAAATTGGATCCTTGACCGTGTTTTTTTTTCTTTACGATTACGAATGGGTCAGGGTTTCCTCCAATTGAAAATGGCGTCACAGAAGAAAATCTGAATACTCCTCAAAAAAATCTGAATATGTTTTCGGCTAAAAAATCTTAAGTGTTTTCATAATTTCACACTAAAAGTTATGAAGATAATCCTACAAGTACAATTTGTATGTAATGTTGACGCCCACTCCCAAGAATGTCAACTGGAGTTGGGCAGTGCGATGGTCGTGCTCATCAGCTCATGGAATCCCGGAAGGGCTACAAGTTGGAACTTGGAACTACTCCACTACTCCAGTGTTCTTTTACACTAAACAGGATCATGGGAAAAGGAGGAGGGGAGATACTGTGGGTGACAAGGGCTCCTGGATCCGTGCCGAAAGCCCCCAAAATATTGCTACTTTGCACGAAGCAAGAGCGAGCATGGAAAGCTAGACCGGGCGGGGACGTGCGAGATGGATGGAGATGGCGCCTTTGTCTCGGGCCGGGAGCCCTTTTCCCACCGCCACCGGGCTGTGACAACAAGGTGCGTGGGCGTATCTTCGGTATGCCATCGCGGGATCCTGTAGTAGTAGTTTTTTCTCCTCATTTTATTTTCCCATCGTAGTAGTACGAGGCTGACCCTCCATTCACGCGCGACTCCATCCCGTCCGGTCTCGTCTGTTTGGGCAAAATGAACAGACCCCACGGCCAACCGCGCGACGGCCTGAACCCATCTTGTTCGTTTTGTGTTTGGCCTGATCCATTTTGAACGCAAACATGCGCTCGGTTTGGGTCAAGGCAGACAGCAAACGCACGCGCCACTCGTTTCGCATCGGTGCCGCGTGGCAGGCGGCCACCTACCTCCCTCGCCCAACATAAATGTGTAGGAGATATGCCCTAGAGGCAATAATAAATGATATTATTTATCTCCGAGTTCATAATTATGTTTATGTTCCATGCTATAACTGCAATGATTCTCGAGTCTGCAATATGCACGAGGCTCGAAGGAAGACTCATATGCACGTGTGGAATAATAAACGGTAAGAAGTATTCCTAGTCTGGCCTCTAAGACTAGCTCAAGTGTTGCATGATGGTTCTGTTTTCCTGATCATGGGCATGTCTATGCCAGCAATTTTGAGGGCACAATGTTAAGAGAACATTTGTGTTGAATCGACCCGGATTGATGTTATGCTAAGAGATTCATTCGTCACAGGTTAATGGTTTATAACACAGAGATAGTTAATGTTTGCATAATTCCTTAGACCATGAGAGTATCGAGTTTCTTCATGCTTGCTTCATGAACTTTGGGGTTTGTTAAACGTCATCCGTAACTGGATGGCTATTACGGCGGCTTACGGGTTCATGGGAAAGTATGTTAAGTAACTTGATAGCTCGAGATTGGGATTTGCTCCTCCGACGATGGAGAGATATACTCGGGCCCACTCGGTGTTACGGTGTCCATCATTGTCTGGCCAGACACTTTGTGATTTGATCACGGGGATGCCGGAACACGAAACGAGAAAAGAGAACAAAACCGGTAACGAGGTAATGTAACACCCCGAGAATCATGCTGCAGTAACTCTCTGTGATTAAGCTAATCATGTTGCTAAACAGGGCTTGATCACATTGGAATCACATTTCTTTTCAAACTCCTAATTCAAACTTCAATTAAAATTAAAGTGGAAAATAAAAGTTTTCAAAAATTTAAACAAAAATGTTCGATGGTGCCAAATAATACACTGGTAATTATTGTGGAGAAAACTCTTTTTTAGAAATTGCCTAAGTATTTTAAAATGGATTAAAAGGTGAAAGAAAATAAATAAAAGAAAATGCAAAACAAAACAGAAAAATAAAAAATAAAAACAAAAGCCCCCCACTGGACCTGGCCCAACTGG
>NC_057796.1:402183527-402192140 GCF_018294505.1 Triticum aestivum | reverse complement strand
ATAAATAAAATAAATTAATAAGAATAAGAATAAATTAATTAATAAAAATAATAAATAAAACAAAAATAAAAATAAAAATAATAAATAATAAATAAAATAAATTAATAATAATAAGAATAAGAATAAATTAATTAATAAAAATTAATAAATAAATAAAGAAAATAAAAAAAATAATTTTAATTAATTAATTAATTAATTAACTAAATTAATTAAGTTAATTAATCCTATTTAAATTAATTAAACAGAAATTATTTAGCTAAACCCTAATTAACCTAAGTAGAGAATGACAGGTGGGTCCCACTGGACCCACATGTCAGTTTGACTTAGTCAACCCCTGTTGACTGCTGATGTCAGCATGACATCATGCTGATGTCATAAATTCAAATTCGAATTAAATTAAATAATTAATTAAATTCCAGAAATTAATAAAATCTTTAGAAAATCATATATTTTAATCCGTAACTCGGATTAAAATATTTTCAACATGAAAGTTGCTTAGAACGTCGAGACGAATCCTGATACGCAGTCCGTTCGTCCACCACACCTCCCTAACCTATTGGACTCGCAACTTTCCCCCTCCGGTCCATCTGTCCGAAAACGCGAAACATCGGGAATACTTCCCGGATGTTCCCCCCCCCCTTCGCCAGTACCACCTACTGTCGCGTTAGGACACACCTAGCACCGCTCATTGTCATGTCAGGCATCGTCATGCTTATGTTTGCATTGTATTTACTGTTTCTTCCCCCTCTTCTCTCCGGTAGACTACGAGACCGGCACTGCTGCTGCCCAGTTCGACTACGGAGTCGACGACCCCTCCTACTTGCCAGAGCAACCAGGCAAGCCCCCCCCTTGATCACCAGATATCACCTATTCTTCTCTATACTGCTTGCATTAGAGTAGTGTAGCATGTTACTGCTTTTCGATATCCTATCCTGATGCATAGCCTATCCTTGCTACTACTGTTGATACCTTTACCTGCAATCCTACATGCTTAGTATAGGATGCTAGATTTCCATCAGTGGCCCTACATTCTTGTCCGTCTGCTGTGCTATACTATCAAGCCATGATCACCTGGGCGGTGATCACGGGTATATACTTATATACTATATACATGACACATGTGATGACTAAAGTCGGGTCGGCTCGTAGGAGTACCCGCAAGTGGATCTTTGTGGCGGAGCGACAGGGCAGGTTGAGACCGCCTAGGTGAGAGGTGGGCCTGGCCCTGGTCGGCGTTCGCGGATACTTAACACGCTTAACGAGATCTTGGTATTTGATCTGAGTCTGGCCATTTGGTCTATACGCACTAACCATCTACGCGGGAGTAGTTATGGGTATCCCGGCGTCGTGGTATCAGCCGAAGCCTTCTTGACGTCAGCGACTGAGTGGCGCGCGCAGGATTGGACTGGAACGCCACTAGGCTAGGTCTGCTTCCGGCCGCGTACGCAACGTGCAGGTGTGCATAGGGCGATGGGCCCAGACCCCTGCGCGCTTAGGATTAGACCGGCGTGCTGACCGCTCTGTTGTGCTTAGGTGGGGCTGCGACGCGTTGATCTTACGAGGCCGGGCATGACCCAGAAAAGTGTGCCTGGCCAAATGGGATCGAGCGTGTTGGGTTATGTGGTGCACCCCTGCAGGGAAGTTTATCTATTCGAATAGCCGTGTCCCTCGGTAAAAGGACGACCCGGAGTTGTACCTTGACCTTATGACAACTAGAACTGGATACTGAATAAAATACACCCTTCCAAGTGCTAGATACAACCCGGTGATCGCTCTCTAACAGGGCGACGAGGAGGGGATCGCCGGGTAGGATTATGCTATGCGATGCTACTTGGAGGACTTCAATCTACTCTCTTCTACATGCTGCAAGATGGAGATGACCAGAAGCGTAGTCTTCGACAGGACTAGCTATCCCCCTTTTATTCTGGCATTCTGCAGTTCAGTCCACTGAAATGCCCCTTTACACATATACCCTTGCATATGTAGTATAGCTCCTTGCTTGCGAGTACTTTGGATGAGTACTCACGGTTGCTTCTCTCCCTCTTTTCCCCCTTCCCTTTCTATCTAGTTGTCGCAACCAGATGTTGGAGTCCAGGAGCCAGACGCCACCCTCGACGACGACACCTACGGCGCTGGAGGTGCCTACTACTATGTGCAGGCCGCTGACGACGATCAGGAGTAGTTAGGAGGATCCCAGGCAGGAGGCCTGCGCCTCGTTCGATCTGTATCCCAGTTTGTGCTAGCCTTCTTAAGGCAAACTTGTTTAACTTATGTCTGTACTCAGATATTGTTGCTTCCGCTGACTCGTGTGTGATCGAGCACTTTTATTCGAGCCCTCGAGGCCCCTGGCTTGTATTATGATGCTTGTATGACTTATTTATGTTTTAGAGTTGTGTTGTGATATCTTCCCGTGAGTCCCTGATCTTGGTCGTACACATTTGCGTGCATGATTAGTGTACGGTCAAATCGGGGGCGTCACAAGTTGGTATCAGAGTCGACTGCCTGTAGGAATCCCCCTTTCCACACTCCTTGGCCGAAGTCGAGTCTAGACATTACAAAACTTTTACTAACATGGTTGTGTGTCTTACGGGCCCACGTCGCCATTGGGTGGTACTAGGATCTTTTACTCCTCGACCTTTACTCTGGGATTCTGAACTCTCTTCTACTCGGGTTAAACGAATTTACTAACTCTAACACTAGGATCCCGTGACCACATTCACTCCAAAGATGGATAAGCCATAGTTGTTTCTTAGAGTAGTATTTTGAACAATTCACACACTGTCATTTGACTCCTTTGAAACGTCTTTGCTTTCAGATGGAACCCACGAGGCAGGTCGTTCGCCACACGACGGCCATTGGTGCCTCGGGATCACCTGCGGTGCTAGCTGAGATGATGACCTATCTGGGTTATCGCTGGCACCCTGAGTACACCGTCTACGAGGAGTACCAGGACTTTAACCAGGAGCAGTACCGTGCCATCGTCCACCTCTACTCTCTGGAGCATGACTCCACTACTGTGCTGCACACCGCACATGGAGTTGGTGTGACCATCGATATGGCTGTCCACGATGCTGCCTATGCTGCTCTGACACGTCTTCGTGGAGAGTATCGGGAGTTGGACACCTCCCCTTTCAGGCACATTGCTATCGCATCTGATGTTGGTGCGGAGGGATACTATACTGCTGCCTACTCCACTGTCACCCGAGAGCCCTTCTACCATCAGAACCTAGTTCTGCATGTTGATGGGCTGGATCGAGCTAACCGAGCTCTTCGCCACGAGATGTACACCACCCGTCAGCACCTTTACCGTGCTCTGACGCTGCTGCACCCCTTTGTCCGATCTGGACAGGTACCGCGTACTGCGATCTACCCAGCCAGGACCGTGATGCCCCACGGTGTCGGTTGGCCAGAGGTGGGAGGCTACTCCCCTGCACTTGGTCCTCTTCTGCCACCTGAGCGTCGGGCCCTACACCTGAGTATCCGCGGCCCCTAGTCTGCTGACGTGGAGGGCTATCCGTTGCCTCACTACCAGCTGTCGGGCTACGATTACCTCCACAGTACCTCTTGGGACTGATGTAGTCTTGCTTAGTTAGTATTAGTTGCAGTCGCCGCGAGCCTGTGTGCTGCCTATGATGTTTTAGTCTATGTACTGAACTCTATGCATGACCCCTTTTGTAAGTTATGCCGACTACTACGTAGTAGCTATCGTGCTCCTTTCGTTATGCATGTTTCATCATGAATGATTCTTGTCTTGCAAATATTTCTCAATGCTGAACTACCCCTGTTATATATTAGCAGGATGGTTAGACCAGGTGGTCGTGGTCGTGGTGGCGATGCCCCACCACCACCTGAGTACATGGCTGGTATGATCCAACAGTTTGAACTGAACCGCCAGTTCATGGAAAATATGATGGCTCAGTTTCCTCGCCCCAATATGAACCAGCAGCCAGCCCAAGTGACTCTTCAAGATTTCATACGCCTCAACCCAACCATCTACCGCAGCTCAATTCAGCCTCTGGATGCTGATGACTGGCTCCGTGACATCACCTATGAGATGGAGTCTGCTGATGTAGCCCCTGCCAGCTATGTCAACTTTGCTTCCTTCTTTCTGAAGGGACCCGCAGCTCAATGGTGGGACAGCCACAGGCGTACTCTGCCAGCTGGAACAATCATCACCTGGCCAGACTTCCAAGCTGCTTTCCGTGCCCGCTTCATTCCTCAAGGAGTCATGGACCGGAAGAAGCGTGAGTTCCGCAACCTCACCCAAGGCAACAAAACTGTTGAAGCTTATCAGCGGGAATTTCTGGACTTGTCCCGCTATGCTGAAGAAGACATTGCAACTGATGCACGCAGACAGGAGAAGTTCCGTGATGGCCTTCAAGCTGACATCAAGCTCGCACTTCTAGTGCATGACTTTGCTGATTTCGCCACCTTGGTGAACAAGGCCATCAATGTCGAAACTGGTCTGCAGGAATACCAGAGCTCTCACAGGCGCAACCGTGACACGGGCTCATCTTCGGGCTCGCCCGCACAGAAGCGTAAGATATGGATCCCGAACAGCATGTACCGTCCAAATGCATCTGCCCCAAGGCAGACCTATGCTGCACCTCGTCTGCCTCCACCACCATCTAGGCAGTCAAGACTTCCAGCTCCACCATCCCAAGCTCCTGTTCCCACTCCCAATAATGGCTTGTGCTTCAGGTGTGGTCAACCAGGACACCGTGCTAAAGAATGCAACCAGAACCAGAATCAACTGGCCCTTCCAGCAACTGGCCGTGGTAACAATCAGCCCCGCAACAACAATGCTAAGTCTTATGGTCGTGCTCATGCCAACCACGTTGATCTCAACGAAGCTCAAGACCAGCCTGCTACTGTGATGGGTACACTCCTCGTAAATTCAGTACCAGCATCCGTTTTATTTGATACAGGTGCATCGCATTCATTCATGTCAGAAGATTTTGCATACAAGCACGACGTTAAATGTGAGGATATGAACACTTCGGTACTAGTCAAAAACCCCGTGGGACAGTGTCAAACCTCCTTGGTTGGCATCAATGTCCCCGTGGAAATCGAAGGGCTGGAATTCTATGCCTCTCCCGTTATCCTGAAGTCGTCTAACATCGACCTCATTTTGGGTATGGATTGGTTGAAAGCGCATACTGCTTTTATAGTTTGCGCCACTAAAACCGTCCATCTGCTACACCCTTCAGATGAAATAGTTGCTTACCAAGCTCATCTGGTGCAAAATGCCGAGGCAAGGCTCTATGCATTGAATGCATTGAACGCTGCACCACTCGAGGGCATTGAAAACATTCCCGTCGTGCGTGAATTCCTCGACGTGTTTCCTGAAGAACTTCCAGGGATTCCCCCTGCTAGAGCTGTCGAATTCATCATCGACTTGAAACCAGGCACCACTCCTATAGCCAAGCGACCCTACAAAATGCCGCCGCATGAACTCCTTGAGCTTAAGGAGGAAATCGACAAATCTCTTCGCAAAGGATTCATTCGCCCAAGTTGCTCTCCTTGGGGAGCACCTTCTCTCTTTGTCAAGAAGAAGGATGGGACAAACCGGTTAGTTCAAGACTACCGTCCTATAAACCAAGCTACCATTCAGAATAAATACCCCCTTCCTCGGATCAATGATCTGTATGATCAACTGGCGGGTTCGTCAGTGTTCTCTAAGCTCGACTTGAGGTTGGGCTACCACCAGATCCGTGTTCGCGAAGAGGATATCCCAAAGACCGCCTTCGTGACTCGCTATGGTTCATACGAGTACACCGTCATGTCTTTCGGTTTAACCAATGCTCCAGCCACCTTCTCTCGTCTGATGAACTATATATTCATGGATTACCTCGACAAGTTCGTTGTGGTTTATCTGGATGATATCCTAGTATTTTCCAAGAACGAAGAAGAACATGCTGAACATCTTCGACTTGTGCTGGAAAAGCTACGAGAGCATCAACTATATGCCAAGTTCTCCAAATGTGAATTCTGGCTACCGGAAGTAACCTATCTTGGGCATGTCATCTCTAAGGATGGTATTGCCGTCAACCCCGAGCGAGTTCAGGCTATTCTTGATTGGACTCCTCCCAAGAACGTTAAGCAAGTTTTCTCGGTCTCGCCAGCTATTGCCGTCGATTCGTCGAGAACTTCTCTAAGATCGCCAGGCCTCTGACTAACCTGTTGCATAAGGGTGTCAAGTTCCAATGGACAGACAAATGTCAGGAAAGTTTCCAGGCACTCAAAGACAAGTTGACTTCTGCTCCAGTTCTAGCTCCACCTGATACTAAGAAGGACTTTGTCATTTACTGCGACGCTTCCCGTCAAGGATTAGGCTGTGTCCTAATGCAAGACCGCAAAGTGATTGCTTATGCCTCTCGGCAATTGCGCCCTCACGAAGAGAACTACCCAGTTCACGACCTCGAACTTGCTGCTGTCATTCATGTGCTGAAGCAGTGGCGACATTACCTTCTCGGTAATCGTTGCGAGATCTTCACCGACCACCAAAGTCTGAAGTATCTGTTTACTCAGCCAGACCTGAACCTCCGTCAGCAGAGATGGATGGAGCTTGTTGCAGACTTCGACTTGGGTATTTCCTATACGCCAGGCAAGGCTAATGTAATGGCTGATGCCTTGAGCCGCAAGTCTTACTGCAACCACCTCCAGGTTCACAAAGTTCAGCCCTCGCTTGTTGAAGAATTCAGGAAGCTGAACCTCCATATTGTTCCTTCGGGTGCACTCGCTCCCCCTCCTAAGGAGTTTGGCAAGGTGAACCTCCACGTTGTTACCCAGGGTTCCTTCAATACCCTAGTTGCTAAACCAGATCTCGAGGACAGCATCAAAAGGCTACAGAGGTATGACTCTGAAGCCCACAAGATTAAGCGCTACCTCGCAGAAGGAAAGCCCTCATTCTCCACCATTGCTGAAGATGACACCCTATACTTCAAGGGCCGCCTAGTGGTGCCATGTGCAGAGAAAAACCTGGATATGACACAGGAAGTTATGAAAGAAGCTCATGATACGCCTCTATGTATCCATCCTGGTAGTACAAAGATGTACCAAGACATCCGTCAGAGATTCTGGTGGTCTAATATGAAGCAAGCCATTGCTCGTTATGTTGCTGAGTGTGACGTTTGCCGTCGTATCAAAGCAGAACATCAAAGGCCTGCTGGAACTCTGCAACCTATCTCTATTCCTGAATGGAAATGGGACCATGTTGAGATGGACTTCGTCACTGGATTTCCCAAATCACAGAAAGGTAATGATGCTATTCTTGTCGTCATTGACCGGCTTTCCAAAGTTGCACATTTCCTGGCGGTCAAAGAAACGATCACGGCTAGCCAGTTGGCAACGCTCTATATGTCCAGGATTTTTTCACTCCACGGTATTCCATTGGTTATCAGCTCAGACCGTGGCAGCTTATTCACTTCAAGATTCTGGGCAAGTTTCCAAGAAGCTATGGGAACTCATCTGTCATTCAGTACTGCGTTTCATCCTCAATCGCAAGGACAAGTTGAACGCGTCAACCAAGTTCTCGAAGATATGCTTCGAGCTTGTGTTATTTCCTTCGGCAAGAAATGGGAGGAATCTCTCCCGTATGCTGAGTTCTCTTATAATAATAGCTATCAAGCTAGTCTGAAGATGGCCCCCTTCGAAGTGTTATATGGACGAAAGTGCCGAACCCCTCTGAACTGGTCAGAAACTGGGGAACGTCCACTCTTCGGTCCAGATATTATCCAAGATGCCGAAGAACAAGTCCGCATTATCCGTGAGAATCTCAAGACTGCTCAGTCACGTCAGAAGAGTCAGTATGACCGTCATCATAAAGACATGGTCTATCAACCTGGCGAAAAGGCTTATCTTCGAGTCACACCTATGAAGGGTGCTCACCACTTCGGAATCAAGGGCAAACTAGCTCCTCGATATATTGGCCCATTCCTTATTCTCGAAAGGCGTGGAAAAGTGGCATACCAACTGGAGCTACCGCCGAACCTTTCTCAGGTTCACGATGTGTTCCATGTGTCACAGCTCCACCGTTGCTTCAAGGACCCAATCCGAGCTGTGGATCATGAAGTGCTCGAATTGCAGCAAGACCTCTCCTATATGGAGCATCCGGTCCGCATTCTCGACCAAGCTGAACGCCGCACACGTCAGAAGGCGATCAAGTTTCTCAAAGTCCAGTGGTCGCACCATTCTGAAGATGAGGCCACTTGGGAACGAGAGGATCGTCTGCGCGAAGAATACCCCGCACTGTTTCCTTCTACCTCCTAAATCTCGGGACGAGATTTCTTGTAGTGGAGGAGATTTGTAACACCCCGAGAATCATGCTGCAGTAACTCTCTGTGATTAAGCTAATCATGTTGCTAAACAGGGCTTGATCACATTGGAATCACATTTCTTTTCAAACTCCTAATTCAAACTTCAATTAAAATTAAAGTGGAAAATAAAAGTTTTCAAAAATTTAAACAAAAATGTTCGGTGGGTGCCAAATAATACACTGGTAATTATTGTGGAGAAAACTCCTTTTTAGAAAATGCCTAAGTATTTTAAAATGGATTAAAAGGTGAAAGAAAATAAATAAAAGAAAATGCAAAACAAAACAGAAAACAAAAA
>NC_057796.1:401968240-402181720 GCF_018294505.1 Triticum aestivum | reverse complement strand
AAACAGAAATTATTTAGCTAAACCCTAATTAACCTAAGCAGAGAATGACAGGTGGGTCCCACTGGACCCACATGTCAGTTTGACTTAGTCAACCCCTGTTGACTGCTGATGTCAGCATGACATCATGCTGATGTCATAAATTCAAATTTCGAATTAAATTAAATAATTAATTAAATTCCAGAAATTAATAAAATCTTTAGAAAATCATATCTTTTAATCCGTAACTCGGATTAAAATATTTTCAACATGAAAGTTGCTTAGAACGTCGAGACGAATCCTGATACGCAGTCCGTTCGTCCACCACACCTCCCTAACCTATCGGACTCGCAACTTTCCCCCTCCGGTCCATCTGTCCGAAAACGCGAAACATCGGGAATACTTCCCGGATGTTCCCCCCCCCCTTCGCCAGTACCACCTACTATCGCGTTAGGACACACCTAGCACCGCTCAGTGTCATGTCACGCATCGTCATGCTTATGTTTGCATTGTATTTACTGTTTCTTCCCCCTCTTCTCTCCGGTAGACTACGAGACCGGCACTGCTGCTGCCCAGTTCGACTACGGAGTCGACGACCCCTCCTACTTGCCAGAGCAACCAGGCAAGCCCCCCCCCCCTTGATCACCAGATATCACCTATTCTTCTCTATACTGCTTGCATTAGAGTAGTGTAGCATGTTACTGCTTTTCGATATCCTATCCTGATGCATAGCCTATCCTTGCTACCACTGTTGATACCTTTACCTGCAATCCTACATGCTTAGTATAGGATGCTAGATTTCCATCAGTGGCCCTACATTCTTGTCCGTCTGCTGTGCTATACTATCGGGCCATGATCACCTGGGCGGTGATCACGGGTATATACTTATATACTATATACATGACACATGTGATGACTAAAGTCGGGTCGGCTCGTAGGAGTACCCGCAAGTGGATCTTTGTGGCGGAGCGACAGGGCAGGTTGAGACCGCCTAGGTGAGAGGTGGGCCTGGCCCTGGTCGGCGTTCGCGGATACTTAACACGCTTAACGAGATCTTGGTATTTGATCTGAGTCTGGCCATTTGGTCTATACGCACTAACCATCTACGCGGGAGTAGTTATGGGTATCCCGGCGTCGTGGTATCAGCCGAAGCCTTCTTGACGTCAGCGACTGAGTGGCGCGCGCCGGATTGGACTGGAACGCCACTAGGCTAGGTCTGCTTCCGGCCGCGTACGCAACGTGCAGGTGTGCATAGGGCGATGGGCCCAGACCCCTGCGCGCTTAGGATTAGACCGGCGTGCTGACCGCTCTGTTGTGCTTAGGTGGGGCTGCGACGCGTTGATCTTACGAGGCCGGGCATGACCCAGAAAAGTGTGCCCGGCCAAATGGGATCGAGCGTGTTGGGTTATGTGGTGCACCCCTGCAGGGAAGTTTATCTATTCAAATAGCCGTGTCCCTCGGTAAAAGGACGACCCGGAGTTGTACCTTGACCTTATGACAACTAGAACTGGATACTGAATAAAATACACCCTTCCAAGTGCCAGATACAACCCGGTGATCGCTCTCTAACAGGGCGACGAGGAGGGGATCGCCGGGTAGGATTATGCTATGCGATGCTACTTGGAGGACTTCAATCTACTCTCTTCTACATGCTGCAAGATGGAGATGACCAGAAGCGTAGTCTTCGACAGAACTAGCTATCCCCCTTTTATTCTGGCATTCTGCAGTTCAGTCCACTGATATGCCTCTTTACACATATACCCTTTCATATGTAGTATAGCTCCTTGCTTGCGAGTACTTTGGATGAGTACTCACGGTTGCTTCTCTCCCTCTTTTCCCCCTTCCCTTTCTATCTGGTTGTCGCAACCAGATGTTGGAGTCCAGGAGCCAGACGCCACCCTCGACGACGACACCTACGGCGCTGGAGGTGCCTACTACTACGTCCAGGCCGCTGACGACGATCAGGAGTAGTTAGGAGGATCCCAGGCAGGAGGCCTGCGCCTCGTTCGATCTGTATCCCAGTTTGTGCTAGCCTTCTTAAGGCAAACTTGTTTAACTTATGTCTGTACTCAGATATTGTTGCTTCCGCTGACTCGTGTGTGATCGAGCACTTTTATTCGAGCCCTCGAGGCCCCTGGCTTGTATTATGATGCTTGTATGACTTATTTATGTTTTAGAGTTGTGTTGTGATATCTTCCCGTGAGTCCCTGATCTTGGTCGTACACATTTGCATGCATGATTAGTGTACGGTCAAATCGGGGGCGTCACAGGTAACTTGCATAGTGGACAAAGTGTTGGCCCACGGGGATGCAATAAAATCTCACCTCAGGTCTTTGTGATATATCGTGAAGCAACAGGAATAGCTCAACTCAACTGGAGGTTCACTCGAATATTCATTCGTGTGGGTATAGGGGTCAATATGGGTGTCCACGGCTCCGATGTTGATCATTGATCGGAAGGGGTTCCAGGTCATGTCTATACTTCACCGAACCTATAGGGTCACACGCTTAAGGGTCATCTATCTCCTGAATACTAGTCAGGGAGTCTGAGAGAAAATCACCGAAAAAGTTTCGGACAGCGGAATCGTACCGCAGAGAGAGGTCACCGGATGAGTTTCGGTGAAACCGAAAAAGTTGTTTCGGGGTATGCCATTAAGTCAAAATGGTTTCGGCAGATGCTTGATAATTCTTGGAGGGTGCCAGAATCATTCTGGAAACTTTTTGGAATTTTCAGAAATAAAAACCGAAAATGTTTCGAAGCTGCCGGTACCGCTTTGGCTGTTTTTCGCAGTTGAAATTCACTAATCTGAAATTGTTTCAGAACGAATCCAAAATCATTTTAGTGGGTACTGGAATTATTCTAAGACCCACAGAAATATTTTCGGATTTGGTGGACGCGAAAAATTGTCTTCATGAATAGTGAAAACGCATTCTTGTTTGCTTTTCGCAGATGAAAATCACTAAACCGAAATTGTTTCGGAACGCGTTGAAAATTATTTTAGTGGGTACTGGAAATGTTCTGAGCCCACATAAATATTTTCAGTTCGAACGGACGCTGAAAAATGTCGTCATGAATAGTGAAAGTGCTTTTTGCTTGGCTTCTTGGAGAAGCCACCTTGAGGGCCTTTTTGGTATTTCCCCCCTTGGCTTCTTGGAGAAGCCACCCTTGGGCTTGGCCTATAAATAGGGGTGGAGGGGGCTGCCTAAAGAATCATCCCTTCTCACATACAAGTGCCATGCATGATCTGGCTTCTTCTCTCCCTCCCACGAAAAGAGTTTCATAGAGCCGTAAGGCTGTCTGGGTTCCGGCAGGAACTAGTCCTGGACGGCGAAGCCCTGCCGGATAGATGACACCGTATGTGTGCAACTCTGTAGAGAGATCGTAGTTTCGGTCTTAGTTCGTGAGTGTCTCCCGAAGGGCTGTCCGTATGACCGTCCGAGTTTCGAAGGTCCTCCCGAAGGGCTGTCCGAGTGACCGTTCGAGTTTCGAAGGTCCTCCCGAAGGGCTGTCCGCGACACCGTCCGGGGGGGCTGTTCGACCGCCTCCCGGAGGGCTGTCTGGGGAGCAGATGAGGGTATACATCCTCGCGGTTGGGAGGTTGTAAATCCTAGCTGCGGGGATCGTCACCGCCGATCGTCATCGACTCTACTTCCCGCTGCGCTACGAGTCGGTAACGGAAAAGATCAAACCATGTATGCAATCTCCATAGTGGTCCTAGGCTGGTGCATAGGTCGGAAATTTTTTGTTTTCTGCTGCGTTCCCCTACAGTGGCATCATGAGCCGTGCTATGCGTAGATGCAGGTTTCGATCTAGAATACATGGAGATGTATGGGTATTGCATAATATAATTAGGTAGTAGATGAGATCTATTGCTGAAAATTATTTATGCGGGTGACAGATGAAATCTGTTAACCGACGTTCTTGTTGCTTTCCTAGAATTTGCGTTTGCTCAATCTCGAGACAGCATGGTGGAATTTGACAAAGTTCTGGCAATCCGTGATCCTGATTGATCATGGAAGTGCTATCAGTTCTTTGGATTCTGCCGTAGTCAAAAGAAAGATGAAATTCGCAGATGAAAGGGCATTGCAGATATGATCTGCACGGGGGTCATGCGTATGACGAAGTTTAGTATGGGGCTCGAGATTTAATTATCTCGTGTTTCATACACCCCGAGATGTTAATCTAGCAACTTGAATAATCATACTTGATGATAAAATGTTGGTAGCTGCGGTTTAAGTCAAAACCTTAGAAGCCACATAAAATAAAATTTTGCATAAACCGATTAGAGGCGTCTAACTTGGTTTTGCAGGATGTGCATGTGATGTGGTATAGCAGTGCTCATACTAATTCGATTATGTATGAGATGACTATATGATGTAATTTGATTAACATGACCTGCGTGTCATGATTCGGCATGATGGCTGGAGCCATATGATTGCACTTTAATGACATGCGTGTCAACCTTGTTGTAATGCATTATTTTGTTAGCTATAGAGATAGCAATATTATCTGGTGCATCGACAAGGTGGTGGCAATCTTCGCGAAGGTGAACACCGACGCGAATGCCGAAGACGAAGAAATGAAATACTTCTACGTCAGAAAGGGCTATACCATATCACGCTATTATGAATTGCCTGAGATGTTTATCCCTTATGATGCACCCTTCTTGATTGCGCGGTAGTCGCTTTTTATTAGGGTGATCTCTCACTTAAAATATCAAAGTAGTTAGTGTTCACCCAAGTGTAGCACCGTCTGAAATTCGTATCTTTTCGGGGTGCGCCATGTACACATGAGCACGAACGAATCGAGAGGAATGAGGCGGGTGAGGTCAGACCTCGCAGCAAGATCACTTGGTTGTCTTTGACGTTCAGGCAGGAGAGTCCTGAGCTCGGAACACGCCCATCGAAAGATGAACAAGAATCACATAGAGATGTGATCGGCAAGTTGGCCTACCGATTGAAATTCGTGTCATCAGTGATGAACCCGTCAATGGCATCGAATAGAAATATGGATCTTGAATCACTCTAAATCAATTATGAGAGATATTGATTTGAGTGGGAGCGCACTGTTGAATTAACATGTTTAATTCTCATTGCAATTAATTATGAACACTGTCTAAGTGTTTCTTGCATAATAGTTGTAGAATAATGGCTCGCATTTCCACCTTCCCTATTAGAATTGAATAGCTGTTAAATATATGGTTAAAACTTTACGATTGGTAACGTAATATGAGGATTGTCCTCAAAAGTGCCGAGAAGGACTTTGTCCTATCGCATGCTTTCCGTATCCTCCCGCTAATGCTATGGATCATGTGACTCTCGTCCTTCGATCCAAAAGCTAGAATTCTGTTACGGTCAAGTGGAATATGTTTGCTTCCATGAAACCCAAACTTCGAAAGTTGTGATAGTTATATGATATTCATGGAACTGAAAATTATTTTCAGATACAAACAAAGCAATGTTTGTTTGCAAGTATTAGTAAAAGTGTTTACTATGCATTTGACTGTTGGGAAAGGGATCCAGAAGAACGCCTGTCATATAATGAAAGGTGAATAAAACAACAACTTAAAGAGAAAGGAAGTGTCCAAAGGGTGTTAGTATGACTTACACGCCTAGGAAGTCTGGGGCTAATGCCACTCTTAAGTTGGGTGCTTCTTCTGAGAGTAGGAGAAATACTAAAAGTTAAACTGCTAGAAGTATAAAGGCAAAAGGAAAGAAGACTGGAATATCCAGCTCATGTATGAATGTCATACAAGTTTTTGATGTATAGAAGGCTGGTCAAAGATATTGTTCTTGCGAATTATGGTTAAACATGCTAATCACTAATTCTTGGGTATTGTGAGTTCATCACATAAATGCCCGCTCGATTGCATTCTGTTGCAACTCGATGTAAGAACTACTATGGCCTGAAAGACTAGCTAGAAATGAGGTTAAGGTATACACAGGGAACATAGTAAATGTTACTATACCATCCATCGGTGTATTGCCGTATGTATTTATTTTCATAATTCATTTAGAGTTTTACAAACTCTATCCCATTGCATAAGGTATCTTGCAAGAAGGTTGTTCATAAGAGAACTTTTTATGTTCGATGTTATGAATAACACAAGGGCCATACTTTCATTATGAATGAGATGTATGTTATGAATATTGATAATAATACAATACCTCTGGGTTTACTTTCATAATTCATTTTAGAGTTTCATACACTCTAGCCCATTGCACAATGTTTGTTGCAAAAGAGTTGTTCATAAAAACAACAATTGTTGTTAAGTATTATGAATAACATAAGGGCCATACTTCGATCATCGATGGGACGTATGTTATGAATATTGAGGGTAATATGATACATCCATAACACTGACGCTAAATGTCGCAAGACTAAAAGAATACCACACAAGTGTGGCACTACATTTGGTCACATTGGAGAAACCCGCATGGAAAATTCCATTATGATGGATTTTGAAGTCTTTTTGATTTTGAATCATCTGACACTTGCAACTTTCCTCCGAAAAGTGAAGTGACTAAAATACCGTTCACAGGCCATAAGGAACGAACAACAAACTTATTAGTGATCATACATTTGATGTGTGTAGTCCGATAAGTGTTGTTAGTGGTGGATTTATTTATCTTCAGAAATGACTCAAGTAGATATATGGATATTTACTTGATGAGACGTAAGTCTGGATCTTTTGAAATCATTCGAAAGGTTCTCAAAAATGAAGTAGAAGTTATTGTAACAAGAAAATTATGTTCCTGCAATTTGATTGCACAAAGGAATATTTGAGTTACATGTTTAGCGGATGTCTGATGAGTTGTGAAAGGGGTTTCATAAACTTGCACCTCCCGGAACACCACTGCAAGTGGAAAGTCCGTGGAGATGTAATCAAACCATTTATGACATGGTAAGGTCAAAGATGACATAAATAAATTTGCCATTATCCCTTTTAAATGATGCTTTAGAGACTGCGGCTTTTACACTGAAAAGAGCTACATCGGGTCTGTTGAAATGAAGCCATGGTATGGTACGCCCAACCATGTTATATCTTTTCTTAACATTTGGAATATGGGGCTTGTGTAAAAGTTTACAAACCTATTCCAAATCAGACAAGTGCTACTTTGTAGGTTATACCAAAATGTTGGGTATTCCTCCCTCACTATACCGAGGCAAATGGTTTTGCCGCGAAACAGTGTGCTTTTAAAGAGAATGGTTCTTTCAAAAAGGTGAGTGGGAGAATAGTGCAACTCGACGAGATAAACAGTATCTACGTCATCAGATCAAAGGAAAGAGACCTTGGAAGTAATTCCAGAGTTTCCTACTGCGACTGATACGGAAGTCTCTACAATAAAATGAATGAACTTCGGTCGAACTTGCAGCTGAACCACGTAGGCAAGGCTCGTGCAAACCTCTCAGGTGCGCAAATGAGATATTGCTGTTAGACAACATTATACCTACGATACACAAGGAAGCGTTGATGGGCCCTGACTCCGGAATTGGCTAAATGCCAATACAACCCGAGTTAGTTTCCATATAAGTGATTCAAGATTAAAACCTTGATACACCTTTCGGAAGACTTAGAGTCTAACGAATATTTATGGAACTTAAAACTGATACGGATAAAATGTTTTATCCATAAAGCTCGACTTGTTGAAATAACAAGTTCAAGAGTTGACTACGATGAGGTTGTTTTCATCGTAGCGATGCTTAAAGTCGGTTCGGGTTGAACTAGCAATTAATACATATTTCAATCATGAGATATGAAACATGGATGATAAAAGTATTTCCATCTGATGGAAATGAAAGCTAGGACTTGTATATGATACGGTCCAAAGTAATTTGTCGATCCAGAGGATGCTAGTAGGTATGCAAACTTCAGAGTTCCAGCAATGGACAGAAGAGAGCAAAATGGAGTTGGAATCTTCGTGTTTTGATGAAATGGTCAAAGGGGTTTTGACTTCATCAATGGGTAACGAAGATGCTTGTAATTCAAGAAAGTAAGTGGGAGCGTAATAATATTTCTAAAAACCTTATGTGCTTGGCACATTGGTAATTGGAAATAAATTTCTTGACACAAATTAGGACTTCATTTGAAAATAGTTTTTCGATGAAGTGCTTAGGCTAAATAGCCTCAATATTAGGCATGATGATCTATGGAGATAGATTTACCTAATGGGGCTAAGCAATGAATACATATTGACAAGATGCTAAAACCTTTTAGCATTTAAAACGCCAAGGAGTGATTCTTGCCAAAGTCACATGGAAAGAGTTTTTGCAAGACTCGGTGTCCCAAAACACTGATGAGTAAAATACATGATGCAGATTCCACACACTTTTGTGTTTGGATTAATCATGTATTCCATGGTATGTAAAACAACCAGATATGTCCGATACTCCCAAGGTGTTGCGAGTATGGATACCAAAGTGATCAAATTACTGATCATGGGACAACAATGAAAGATGTCACAGAGTACTAGAGTAAGTACTGATGACATGGTTTTCTCGCAAGCAGAGATCATGAAGAGTTCGTTGTAAAATGTTACATCGATACAGTCTTCATCTTTTCTCCATGCGATATTCGATTTAAATTAAGGGTTTTGTGTAACACACAATGTGGTGGCACAGTTAGTTGGAATTCGTTCAAACTAGTTACTGTGGCGAATTCTATAACAAGGGCTAAGTATGTTGACGCTTTAGAAGCGACAAAGAAGATGTTGAATCATATAGTTCATTCATGAACTTAGTATAGTTCCAAGATGGCTTTTGACAATGGGACACTACTGCAGGTAGTTGCTCCATAACTCAGTCTGAGGAATCCAGGTTCGACCTGTGATTCACATACATACAAAGACAAGTCCACACAAAATATGAATTTTGTGAAAACGTGAAAACGCGAGGACATGCAAAGATACACACGGAACTGAAGTCGTCAGATCCGTTGGACATCAGGCTATACCACAAGCGAAGCATATTTACACCGGTGTGCCACAGGTGTGAAGTGCATTAGCATAAGCTAGATTATTGACTCTAGTGCAAGTGGGAGTCTGTAGGAGATATGCCCTAGAGGCAATAATAAATGATATTATTTATCTCCGAGTTCATAATTATGTTTATGTTCCATGCTATAACTGCAATGATTCTCGAGTCTGCAATATCCACGAGGCTCGGAGGAAGACTCATATGCACGTGTGGAATAATAAACGGTAAGAAGTATTCCTAGTCTGGCCTCTAAGACTAGCTCAAGTGTTGCATGATGGTTCTGTTTTCCTGATCATGGGCATGTCTATGCCAGCAATTTTGAGGGCACAATGTTAAGAGAACATTTGTGTTGAATCGACCTGGATTGATGTTATGCTAAGAGATTCATTCGTCACAAGTTAATGGTTTATAACACAGAGATAGTTAATGTTTGCATAATTCCTTAGACCATGAGAGTATCGAGTTTCTTCATGCTTGCTTCATGAACTTTGGGGTTTGTTAAACGTCATCCGTAACTGGATGGCTATTACGGCGGCTTACGGGTTCATGAGAAAGTATGTTAAGTAACTTGATAGCTCGAGATTGGGATTTGCTCCTCCGACGATGGAGAGATATACTCGGGCCCACTCGGTGTTACGGTGTCCATCATTGTCTGGCCAGACACTTTGTGATTTGTTCACGGGGATGCCGGAACACGAAACGAGAAAAGAGAACAAAACCGGTAACGAGGTAACTTGCATAGTGGACAAAGTGTTGGCCCACGGGGATGCAAAAAATCTCACCTCAGGTGTTTGTGATATATCGTGAAGCAACAGGAATAGCTCACCTCAACTGGAGGTTCACTCGAATATTCATTCGTGTGGGTATAGGGGTCAATATGGGTGTCCACGGCTCCGATGTTGATCATTGATCGGAAGGGGTTCCAGGTCATGTCTATACTTCACCGAACCTATAGGGTCACACGCTTAAGGGTCATCTATCTCCTGAATACTAGTCAGGGAGTCTGAGAGAAAATCACCGAAAAAGTTTCGGACAGCGGAATCGTACCGCAGAGAGAGGTCACCGGATGAGTTTCGGTGAAACCGAAAAAGTTGTTTCGGGGTATGCCATTAAGTCAAAATGGTTTCGGCAGATGCTTGATAATTCTTGGAGGGTGCCAGAATCATTCTGGAAACTTTTTGGAATTTTCAGAAATAAAAACCAAAAATGTTTCGAAGCTGCCGGTACCGCTTTGGCTGTTTTTCGCAGATGAAATTCACTAATCTGAAATTGTTTCAGAACGAATCCAAAATCATTTTAGTGGGCACTGGAATTATTCTAAGACCCACAGAAATATTTTTGGATTTAGTGGACGCGAAAAATTGTCTTCATGAATAGTGAAAACGCATTCTTGTTTGCTTTTCGCAGATGAAAATCACTAAACCGAAATTGTTTCGGAACGCGTTGAAAATTATTTTAGTGGGTACTGGAAATGTTCTGAGCCCACATAAATATTTTCAGTTCGAACGGACCCTGAAAAATGTCGTCATGAATAGTGAAAGTGCTTTTTTGCTTGACTTCTTGGAGAATCCACCTTGAGGGCCTTTTTGGTATTTCCCCCCTTGGCTTCTTGGAGAAGCCACCCTTGGGCTTGGCCTATAAATAGGGGTGGAGGGGGCTGCCTAAAGGATCATCCCTTCTCACATACAAGTGCCATGCATGATCTGGCTTCTTCTCTCCCTCCCACGAAAAGAGTTTCGTAGAGCTGTAAGGCTGTCTGGGTTCCGACAGGAACTAGTTCTGGACGGCGAAGCCCTGCCGGATAGATGACACCGTATGTGTGCAACTCTGTAGAGAGATCGTAGTTTTGGTCTTAGTTCGTGAGTGCCTCCCGAAGGGCTGTCCGTGTGACCGTCCGAGTTTCGAAGGTCCTCCCGAAGGGCTGTCCGAGTGACCGTTCGAGTTTCGAAGGTCCTCCCGAAGGGCTGTCCGCGACACCGTCCGGGGGGGGGCTGTTTGACCGCCTCCCGAAGGGCTGTCTGGGGAGCAGATGAGGGTATACATCCTCGCGGTTGGGAGGTTGTAAATCCTAGCTGCGGGGATCTGCACCGCCGATCGTCATCGACTCTACTTCCCGCTGCGCTACGAGTCGGTAACGGAAAAGATCAAACCATGTATGGAGTCTCCATAGTGGTCCTGGGCTGGTGCGTAGGTCGGAAAATTTTTGTTTTCTGCTGCGTTCCCCTACAAAATGTGCACGCGCGGGCCCCACCTATCATCCGCCCAGGCGAGTGGTAGGCGTCCTTCTTAAATGAGAAGCCGTGGACCGGTCGCAGTCCATGCTCCCACTCCAGTCCGTGCTGACTCCTCGAAACCCGACACCCAACCCTAGTTCTTCCCCTTCCTCGAGCTCACCGGCCGCCGACAGCCATGGTGTGGTGGAGCACCGGCCGCATGGGGGGCACACGACCACGAGGCTGGTTCTTCCTCGGGCCGCCGCCGCCGCGGCGTTAAAGCAGAGCCCGCATCACCCCCGCGGAGGGCCCCGCGCCTCCCCCATTCACCATCGCCCCTACGGCCGCCGGCGAGCGCGACCGGCACTACATCCATGCGGATGTTTGCCATCGTTATTGGGAGACGAGGACGCCGCTTCCCTGGAGCGATGTTTGCCTGCCCAATAACTGGCATCTGTCCGCAGATCGGGTGCCGATCCCGCCAGTCCCGACGAGCGGTTGCGCCCGCCGCGAGGAGATCGAACGCCGCCGTCGCCTCCTGCCTGACGACCTGTACTACGACCCCAGGTACGTCGTCGACTCCGCCATGTGGGACACATGGTTTCGGGACGAGCACGACGTGCGGCGGGCGTCCTTCTTTGTTGGCACCTCATCTGGCCCGCGGCGGCCACGGACACAGCGCCGAGCGCGTGCTCCAAGTCCTCCCTAGGTGCGGGGGCGTACGCGGGTGCGCGGCATCACGCCAACGTCGTCGCCTTTCCCTCTCCGTCGCCACCACCACCTCCTCGCATGACAGAGGAGGAGAAGCCTGACTCCTTCAATGTGTCATGGAAGACTCCATGAACATGCACGATGAGCCAATGAAAGGGCCTGGACACCATGATTGCCCTCTCTGCGGTCGGCGACGTGGCCGTGCCGGAGCTGGAGATGAGGGAAGAGGTGCTGGAGGAGCAGCCCGTCGCCGCGTTCCACCTGGGCCTGATGGGCCGGCGGTGGAGCTGGTCGTGCACGGCCACGGACATGGCCGACACCGTGGGGTCGTGAACTGGTGCACTACGCCGCCGCGGTCATCGGAGCGTGAGACGTCGCCACGGGGGGAGGTGGTGCATGCGCCTCCCACCTTCCAGGGACCGGCCCACCTCTGGACGCCGTCGCCCTACATCGACCTCACTGGCGACGAGTACGACAACGGCGACACGTGAGGAGACAGCGACGGGCACGGCATCTACGGGCGCGGCAGGTGCGCGCGGGCGGCGTTTTTCTTTTGTTTTTTGTGTTAATTATTTTTATGTTAAAAAATGTGGAACGGGGCCGTTCTAGGGCCGTGAAGACTGTTTAATTATGTTTTTATGTTTGCATGTTTTTTTGGCATTTCTTTGAATTTTCGCGATCTTTTTATATCACGTCCCCCCGGACATAATATGGGGTGCTGCCGCGCGTTGGACGCACCGACACGGCAACGGCCCCAAACGGACATGGGCGACCCCATTGCCATCCCAAACGGATGAAAGCAGGTCAAATCGAACGTCCATTTGGGGCCGTGCCTTGGAGCTGGACTTACACATCACCATTGAGTGTTTGTCTTCCCCTAAAGAAAAGGGACACTTACATTTATGCCCCTAATTTGCGTCCACTCTCAGATTTACCCCTAATTTCAAAGCCTGCTCAAATTTGCCCCTATGCCGTTATGTGCATTTATAGAAATGTCGTTCTGTGTCGTTACCGTCCGGTCAAAGCTGGTCCAAGCCGGTCAAAGGGCTTTGACCATCCTGAAAAAATAGCAAAAAAAATCTGAAAATTTGTGGGATCAAAGATACTCAGGTTCGCAAGGTGCGTGCAAATTTTCGTGTTGTTTGGACATTCCAGGAGCTCGTGTCAAAGGAAAAACAATAAATATGTAAGCCTGTGAACAGTAAATTCAAAAAAATAGCAAGAAAATTCAAAAAAATATTAAAATTTTTGGCATCAAAGAGGCTCGGGTCTGCAAGCTGCGTGCAAATTTTTGTTGTGTTCGGACATTGGAGAGGCTTGTGGAGAAAAAAAATTTGGCTCGGGAAAAAACTTGGGAAAAAATGACTATTTTGTTTTTTCTTGCTAGAGCTCCTCGCATGTCATTTGATCACAAAAACTTGCATGCACCTTGTGCACCCAAGCCTCTTTGATGCCAAAAAATTTCATATTTTTTGAATTTTCATGCTATTTTATTTCAAATTTACTGTTCACAAGCATGTAGATTAACTATTTTTCCTCGCCACGAGCTCCTGGAAATGTCCAAATAGCACAAAAATTTGCACACACCTTGCGCACATGAGTATCTTCTATCTCACAAAATTTTAGATTTTTTAGATTTTTTTGCTATTTGTTTCAGGACGGTCAAAGCTGTTTGACCGGACGGTAACGGCGCAGAAAGGCATTTCTGTAAGGCCAACTCCACCGCGTGACCCCAAACGGACGTCCGGTTTGCCCGGATTTTGTCCCTTTGGGTAGGGAGATGGGGTCGTGTCCGGGCCTGTCCTGGGATGCGGTGGCCGTGCGCCCAGCGCGCGGCCGCATCCGTTTGCCCTATCCTGTCCGCCAGGGTCAAAAATGCCCATATTTTCATATCAAAAACTAGTTTGCACGTCCAAATATTTGTCTGAAAATAAAATAGTTTTACAACCCCAATTGAAATTATCTCTAATAAAATAGTTTTACAACCAAATCGAAATTGTCTTGACTGAACATAAAATGAACCAATACATCTATTGGTTGCCAATGTGATCCCACACGTGCTCAACCAAGTCATTTTAAAGATCCAAATGAGTGTGCCAATCACGCAGCTCACGGTGGAATTGGACAAACTGTTCAAATGTGGCTGGTTCTTGGTGCAGGGGCTCAACATTTTCACCTTGATAATCAAATCCTTGGTCGAAGATACTGTCATCACGCTCGTCCTCGACGATCATGTTGTGCATGATCGCACAAGCAGTCATCACCTTCCAAAGCTTCGTTTCATCCCATGACAGTGCAGGGTTTCGAACGATACCCCATCGGGATTGAAGCACATCAAAAGCACGTTCCACATCCTTTCTAGCACTCTCTTGCATTTGGGCAAATCTCTTTCTCTTCTCACCTTGGGGTTTCGAGATTGTCTTCACAAAAGTTGACCACTGAGGATATATGCCATCAGCTAGATAGTATCCCTTGTTGTACTGGTGGCCGTTGATCTCAAAGTTGACAGGTGGGGACTGGCCTTCTGCAAGCCTTGCAAAGACTGGAGAATGCTGCAGCACGTTGATATCATTGTGAGAACCTGCCATGCCGAAGAATTAATGCCATATCCAAAGATCCTGCGAAGCCACCGCTTCTAATATGACAGTGCACGCCTTGACATGCCCCTTGTACTGGCTCTGCCAAGCAAATGGACAGTTCTTCCACTCCCAGTGCATACAATCTATGCTGCCAAGCATGCTTGGAAAGCCTCTAACTGCGTTGGTCGCCTACAATCTCTCAGTTGGCTGCCTCAAGTACTTAGGGCCAAACACCTCGATCACAGCCTGGCAGAACTTGTACATTGACATCAGACATGTTGTCTCACTCATACGCACATACTCATCCACCATATCGCCTGGAATTCCATATGCAAGCATGCGGATGGCCGCGGTGCATTTTTGGTAAGAGGAGAATCCAAGCTTGCCAAGGGCATTCGTCTTGCACTCGAAGTATGGGTCATGAGCAACCACTCCCTCTCGGATATGATTGAACACATGCCTTTCCATTCGAAAACGGCGACGGAATTTATCCGGCTTGAAGAGCGGGGTGTTGGAAAAGTAATCATCATAGAGCAAGGCGTGGCCTCTCTCCCTGTTGCGGTTCAGGTTGGGAGCACGGCCAGGGACTGACCCCCTGTACCGAGGTAGCTGCCATTGAATGTGGTCGTGAACGACCAGTGCAGCCACCACAAGTTCTTCATCATCCGATGACGAATCGTCCGATGAACAAATGAAGTGGTGGAAGAAAAACTCATCTCCATTATCCATACCTTTGTGGTCAAAGTGTCGAACACCTTGCGGTCGTGGTGGCAAAGAGGCCGCGATGATCACCTCGACGTAGCAGGGGTGGTTGCCGGTCGGCTACTGGCCGCTCTGGAGCTCTCGTCGCTGGCGGTCGTATCCCCTCTGCCACCGGCAACGACGGCGACGACCAAACCTCCTTCGATCGACGGCCAAAACTACGGTGAAAGCGCGGGCGTGGTGGCGGCCATGTCAGGACGTGGTTTGGTATGGACGGCCGGCGGCTGCGCGGTGAGGAGGCGGCCGGAGAATAGCGGCGGCGCCGGCGGCGCCGGCGGCGGGGCGGGGCGGGGAGAGGGGGTGGAGGCGTTGGAAGCGAAGGGACTGCTAGTGTCCCCGACAGGCGGGCCACGGGAGGACAAGGGCGTGTGGAGAGCCCGTCCGCGCGATGTCCGTTTCACCCCAAACTCGGCGCAAGTTTGGGCCGGGGATGGGTCGAAAACGGACGGAATCCGAATATTTGTCCGTTTGGGGCCGCGCGTTGGGCCGCGCTATTCGTCCGTTCTACCCCAAACGGACGCACCCGGACAAGATGGGGTCGCGCGGTGGAGTTGGCCTATGGGCACCTAACGACAGAGGGGCAAATTTGAGCAAGCTTTCGAATTAGGGGTATATTAGTGTCTGTCCTGAGAGAGAAGATAGGAGCTACTAGTAAGAGGGTGTTTGGATACGTTTTAGTCCCATGACTAAAAGTAGTGGGACTAAAACTTGCTAGCCTCATCCATGCTTGGATCCAAATACTAAAGAGACTAAAATCAAGTTAATGAGCATTTATTATCCTCCAAACCTCCAATCCAGAACTCGTCTGTGTTAAAAGAGAGGAGTTAAATGAGGAGAGAGAGAGAGGACTAATCCATATTTTAGTAGGGGTACCCCTGACAATAAAATTTTAGTCTTTTAGCCCCTCTTTAGTCAGGGGTGCTTGGAGTTGGAGAGAATTGTTCTTTCCTTGAATGAATCTGTTACATGGGGTTGGCTAATATACAGGTGAGAGGGAGAGAGGCGCCCAAGAGAACAGGCACGCAGGCCAGGGCATTACAGATCCTATATACATGGAGCTACACAGCATACACACATGTTACAGTTTAACTCCCCCCCTCAACCGGAACTCCATTAGGTAGGACGTTCAGGTTGGAACGAAACTCATGAAACACAACAGACGGCAACCCTTTGGTGAACAGATCAGCAAACTGTGAGCTTGAGGGCACATGCAAGACACGAGCTTCTCCCAGAGCTACTCTGTCACGGACAAAATGTAGATCGATCTCAATATGCTTCGTGCGTTGGTGCTGGACTGGATTGCTGGCCAGGTAAGATGCACTGATGTTGTCGCAATATACAATAGTGGCCCGAGGCGCCGGAGACCTGAGCTCATGGAGAAGTTGGCGCAACCAACAAGACTCGGCAACACCACGGTACTCAGCTTCGGCGCTGGAGCGGGACACTGTTGTCTGCCTTTTGGATGACCAGGACACCAAGTTGGAGCCAAGATATACACAGAAACCGGACGTAGACTTGCGGGTGTCTGGGCAACCAACCCAATCTGCGTCGGTGTATGCCATGAGATCCGAAGAGGATGACCGAATGAACTGAAGGCCATAGTGGGAAGTGTCGCGCAAGTAACAAAGAATCCGCTTGATCAGCTGCATGTGGGTGTCGCGCGGATCTTGCATGAACAAACACACCTGTTGCACGACGTAGGAGATGTCGGGCCGGGTGAGGGTGAGGTACTGAAGTGCTCCAGCAATACTACGATAATACGTTGGGTTGGACAGAGGGTGGCCATCGGCAGCAGAAACCTTGGCGGCGGTGTCAATGGGAGTGGATACCGGTTTGCAGTTCAACATCTTGGCATGCTCAAGGATCTCAAGGACATATTGCTGCTGACACAAGAATAATCTAGAGCTGTTTGGTGTGACGTTGATGCCCAAGAAATGATGGAGCTCTCCGAGATCCGACATGGAGAATTCGGACTTGAGAGAGGTGATGATGGCGTGGAGCGTGGCAGGGTTGTTGGCAGTGAGAATGATATCATCAACGTAAACCAATAGGTAAGCGATGGAGCTGCCACGATGCAGAATGAACAGTGAAGAGTCACTTTTGGAGCCAGAAAACCCAAGTGACAGCAAAAAGGTCTTGAACCGAATGAACCATTGGCGAGGAGCTTGCTTCAACCCATAGAGTGACTTGTGTAAGAGGCACACATGATCCGGACAAGAGGAATCCACAAACCCGGCAGGTTGAGAGCAATAGACCGTTTCCTTGAGATCACCATGGAGGAAAGCATTTTTGACATCGAGTTGATGGACGGGCCACGAATGTGAGGTGGCCAAACTGAGAACCACTCGAATAGTTGCTGGCTTTACCACTGGGCTTAATGTCTCGTCATAATCCACACCCTCACGCTGAGAGAAACCCCGGACAACCCAACGGGCCTTGTAACGAGCCAAAGTACCATCGGCGTTAAATTTGTGCCGAAAAATCCACTTCCCGGTGACAATGTTTGCTCCTGCAGGCTTAGGCACCAAAGACCATGTAGAGTTAGTCGTTAGAGCATGAAATTCATCTTGCATAGCGCGGAGCCAATTGGGGTCTTTAAGTGCAGATTTGTATGTGGCGGGTATAGGAGAGGGGGATGGAGAAGTGGAATGAGCAAGAAAAAGACGTCGAGGCATACAGTAGCCGGTTTTGGCACGAGTGGACATGCGATGTGCGTTACGTGGGGGTTCGATCGGGGCTGCATGGCGCGGAAGACGTGGCGGAGGGGGAGTGGATGGCGCAGACTGCGAGGTGGATTCGTGGGGCAGGCCGACCGTGGAAGCAGGGCCGACAGACGCGGATCGCGAGGGGGAGCGCGGGCCAGGCGGATCAGGTGCGGGTGGCGAGGGAGGCCCGGATTGGCCGGAACTGGGGGAGGTGGGAACGACAGTCGAGGGGGGTCGGGCGTGGGATCCGTGCGAGGCGGGCGAGCCGATCGTTGGCGAACGCGTGCACGGCGTAGTCGCGGGAGTGGGATGGTGGGACCCAGAGGAGGCGATAGGGGAGTCGGGGGGCGAGCTGGGCCCATCCGAGGTAGGTGGGAGTGCGCGATCCGAGAGATCCACTGGGGGCTGGATCAGGGGGACGGGATTTGTTGTGGCTGGGGTAGATGGAGGCCAGGGTGTGGGCGGTACGTAAGGGAAGATGGTTTCGTCAAAAGTGACGTGCCGGGAAACGATAACGCGGCGAGTGGTAAGGTCCTAACAGCGGTATCCCTTATGCTCTAGAGGGTAGCCTAAAAAGACGCACCGAGAGGAGCGAGGGGAGAGCTTGTGGGGCATGGTGGAGTAGGCATTAGGAAAGCACAAGCACCCGAAAACACGTAAGTGATCGTACGTAGGGTGGGAGCCATACAGAAGGAAGTAGGGTGCGTAGGGATGGATGGCACGTGATGGGCGTCGGTTGAGTAAGTAAGTGGCCGTGTGTAGGGCTTCCACCCAAAAGGGTGGCGTGAGATTGGCTTGTTGGAGAAGGGTACGAACGATATCGTTAGTGGTGCGGATGAGGCGCTTGGCCTTGCCATTTTGAGGTGATGTATGTGGACAAGAGAAACGGAAGACAACGCCGTTGGAAGAGAAGAAGGAGCAAAGGGAATTGTTGATGAACTCGCCACCATTGTCACATTGCATCACTTTGATGATTACATTGAATTGGCTGTGGACATATGTAAATAAACGCTGAAGTATGGTGGAGGTATCTGACTTGGCACGCATGGGAAATGTCTCATCTAAAACAACCAGATAATATTGAAAACCTGAAAAACTTACAACCGGAGATGTCCACAGATCACAATGAATCAAATCAAACGGTGCATATGTTTTACTAGTGGAAGAGGAGAAGGGTAGGCGAGGTTGCCGGCCAAGCTGACACGCACTACAGGGCGTGTGGGCGGGCTTATTACAACCATGAAGAAAATCCTTAGACAAGGTAGCTAGAGTGTGGGCGCTAGGATGCCCAAGGCGACGATGCCACAAGTCCGATGAAGTGGTGGCGGCGAGGAGAGGAGACGCCGGGGTCGGTTTATTGCCAATGAAGGGGTAAAGATCGCCATGGCTAACAAAGATCATGAGAACCCTCCGGGTGCGAAGATCCTTCACAAGAAAACCATAGGGGTAAAACTCAATAGAACAAGAATTATCTTTAGTAAAGTGACGAGCAGAAATGAGGCTAGTGACGACATGTGGTGAAACGAGTATATCAGTGAGACGAAAATCAGATGGAGATAGAGTGGTGGAACCAGCGGCTGTGACAAGTAAGTGATGACCATTGCCGCGAGAGGGAACATGTTGTAACGAAGAACTAAACTTGGTCAAGTTACCTTGGTTGCCTGTCACGTGAGAGGAGGCGCCACTGTCGAGGTACCACTCCGGGGCGGGGTTGGAGGGGAACCCGCCGTTGCTGTAGGCGGCGTTGAGCATGGCGAGGTGCTCCCAAGACGGTGGCTGCTCCTGGTACACTTCTGGTGGTGGAGGAGGAGCGGCCTGATACACGGGGTAGGCATGAGCATGGGAGCCGGGGCGCGGACCGAGGACGCCGGCGGCGTTCGGTGGCACGCAACCCGATCGTGGAGAGGGAAGCGCCATGCCGTAGGGCGCAAAGTAGCCGGTGAAGGGGGGCAGCGGGGGCTGAGAGGGCTGGCCCCGGCCACCGTTGTCTCCACAGCCACGGCCACGACCGCGCCCGCGCCCGCGACCACGGCCTCCGCCATCGGAGGCGCGGTCACCGCGGCCAGGGTTGGGAGGTTGCTGCTGAGGAGGACCCCGGGAGCAGTCGGGAAGGTGCTCACCGGCGCGGTCGCCGCGATCGCCCGAGCCGCGCGCGCCGGAGCCAGAGCCGCTGCTCTGGCCGCGGTCACCACCAGAGAGAGCGAACGCCGAGGCGCCCTCCTCGGCGGCGCGCTGAGCCTGAGATTCCTCGGCGAGGATGACGCGGAGTGGACAGTGTCGAAGGGGAGCTCCTAATCGCCGAGGACGACACGGATGGTGTCGAGGCGCTTGTCGAGGCCATGGAGGAACTGGGTCGTGAGATCGACCTCGGTGACGGCGTGCTCGATATCGGCGAGGGCGTCAGTGAGTTGTTTCATGCGCCGCGCATACTCAGCGACCGAGAGGTCACCTTGCTTGAGGTTCTGGTACTGCCGGTTGAGGATCATGAAGCGAGCGGCGCGATTGGCGAGGAAGTAGTCTTTGATCTTCTTCCAGAGGGCATAGGTGGAGGTGGCACCGACGACGTGATCCACCATAGGATCCGCAAGAGTGGCGTAGATCCAGAGAACAACATGGGCATCAAGCTCAAGGTATTGGGGAGGGGCATTAGGAGGGGGAGGGTGTTCGATGAGAAAAGTGACACCGTAGCGGATGAGCACCATGTGGAAGAAGGATTTCCATTTGTGGTAGTTGTGATCGGCAGGGTTAAGGAGAAACTTGATGTGGTTGGTTATGTGGTCCTGGAAGATGGAGGCGCGAGGAGTGGGTGCCGGCGGCACCGGGGAGGAGGAGGCGAAGAGAGGAGCAAAATGAGATCCGGCGGCGTTGGTGCTGCCACTGAAGAGAGAAGGGTTTGTACCGAAGATGAACGACGGTGTGGTGGTAGAAGAAGTGGCCTGGGGGGAGTCGGCGGCCGGTGCCGTCGAGGAGGTGGTGCCCGGCGAGGTGGCGGAGCCCATGGCAGTGGAGGAAGAGGGGGAGTGGGTGTCGGACATGGAGGTCTTGGCGACTGATATCAAGTTGGACAGAATTGTTCTTTGCTTGAATGAATCTGTTACATGGGGTTGCCTAATATACAGGTGAGAGGGAGAGAGGCGCCCAAAAAAATAGGCACGCAGGTCAGGGTGTTACGGATCCTATATACATGGAGCTACACAGTACACATACGTTACAATTTAACTCTTGGAACTTTAGCCTCTTAAAAATACTATTTTTAGTCAGACTAAAATAAAGCATTTGGATCCAAACACCCTCTAAACTACTACTCCAACACGTAAACTATTTTGTCAATGTCTCCTCTCGGGGGCTGCAAAGCTGCGCCGTTTCCAACGACACGACGCGACGCGATACTCGCTCTCCAGCTTTGCTGCACTCCTCAACACGTAAACTGTCTCGTCGATGTTTCCTCGAGGAGCGACGGCACAGTACAGCATCTCGCGCCATAGACTGTCCGTCCGTCTGTCACTGCGCGGCCAGCCAGTCATTTAACTTCCCCAGCCAATGGCCGGCAGACAAAGGGGCGGTACCGTCACCGTCACTCACATTTACGCGTCCGTAGCACACTGGAGCCTGGAGGCCATGTGGGATGGTGATGGTGGTGGTGCGGAACTGACGGTGCTGCCTACGGCCGTCCTCCGCGCTGCCGGCTGCTGCATGCGTCTCCGTCTATCACCCCGTTCGTGCGACGCCCCGTACGTGACCGCGCGTACGGTGCACTGAGCCGAGCTCGCCCGCGTATCCACCGGTATCTATCTCCCTCCCTCTCCGTAGGTTCCAGCAGGCAGCAGCCGAGCTACCATGGCCATGGCCACCGCCATGCATCGTCGACACCACTCATGCGGACACCACCTGCGTCCCAACACGCGCTGCCGTGCGCGTAGGTACGTACGTGCTCAGTGCTCTCTCGTCCCGCCCAAGCAGCGAGGGAGAGGAGAGCGGCAGAGCATCCAATGCCTTTTCCACGCTGCCTTCTTGCTAGCTCGGTGGCTCACCACGGTAGAAGCGACAGCCAGGGCTAGAAAGGCCCACGACGGAGCAGGGGCAGCACGTGGTGGTGACACGATCGCGCACGGGCGCCCGTGTGTGCGAGAAAAATACTCCTACTGCTTCCCAGCGTGTGCTCCGGGTCCGGGCGATTCATCAGATTCCGCCCGCCCCCATGCCGTCCTCGTCCTCCATGACTCCATGTGCGTGCCGCCTGCCCGAGCCGTACGGACGGTCGACTCCCGGTTTAGGTTGGGTTAGGTTATTAATCCCCCGGGCACGCACGGCACGTAGGCATAGATAGAGGCCGCGCGGCGTGGGTGGGGAGGTGATCGCTTGTCATGGACCTTCGTCGGTCGGTTCGTGCACGTGTCGGCTCGACGACGACATGTTTGTTTTCGATGGTTTTCTACTAGTACCCCATATGACATATCCGTCTCCATTTTTGTAGGATGTTGGTTTCTGAGGGAGATTTATAGGATGTTGTTACCTCAAGTGCTCTCTTGCGTTCGCAGGAAGACTCGAACCAAACCTTGTCCTCGGCGTGGATGAACTCCCCTCCGTACAGTGCAAGTTTAAATTTTGATTTTGATTTTTCTTTTAGATAGGGAACCTCTCATGCCAAACGGTGGTGCAATTTTGATGTGTTTCCCCTCAAAGCATGCCATCTTGATAATACCATAGTTCAAAGAGGGATCTTGTTTCAAATCCCTTATCACGTGGAAGACGAATATGCAAATAAAACATGAATTGGATTTTAGTTCAAAAGATATAGTAATAGATTTGAATTTGAAAGTCAAAAGAGGCACGGGAGGTGGGTGTGTGGCCTGCGGAAACGCGCCCCGTGCAGAAATTTGCACGGAATTAAATATTAAACACACACACACAAGTGTCTGAATCTTGATGCAACCTTACGTTCTATAATCCGCGTGACATGTCTAATTTTTTTCAAAAAGGAGGATAGCCCTGGTGGCACACAATCATCTTTATTTAATTAATTGTTTTAACAGAGTCCAACAAAAACAAGTACATGAATCGACCCAAAGCCAATCTCCTGAACGATGTACTGCTCCCTTCATTTCTAAATATAAGTCTTAAGTCTTTTTAGACATTTCAATGCGGACCACGTACGGATGTATATAAATATATTTTAGAGTGTCTATTCTTCATTTTGCTCCTTATGTAGTCCTTATTGAAATCAATAAAAAGGCTTATATTTAAAAATGGAGGGAGTATATCGCTACACCTAGTAGCTTGATGATGTGCCCTGGCCACGCACCAACGCACATCATCTAATCTGTTGGCCTCACCAAGCCGCCCACCGCATGCACATGCTCCAAAATTATCTGCCACCATCTTTCGTCGTCCCAACTTCTGGAGAGATCCACGCATTGACCTTGTCAGGACCAACTCTCGTTTATGCCACCACCCCGCGCGTCCATCAACACATGTCCGTCATGTGATCCCGTTGCGCCACACTGCCGAAACATGTCGTCGACGACGCGGTAGGTGCCACATCACACCACCTCTTGATCCAGATCGCCACCAACGCTAACCCAACGGTGTCCACCAGCCAGCTACCTCCCCAGGCGGCGCCTTCAAGAAGGGAACGACGCCGACGACACCGTCTCCGCCCACCCCAGTTAGCGTTTTCACCCGGGAGACAAATCATGTAATGGAGGTGGAAGCAAATTGATGAACGTCTTCATGGAGAAAAAGCAACACCCTCGGGCGTCGCCGCCGTCGTGGCCGAGTAGCGCCAGTTAGGGATTTCTCTCAACGCGAATCCCCACATCCAATCCCATCCGCATCGTGGACCGATAAATCCTGCGACCCAGATCCATACGGAGGAGTACCGCGAGTGGCGTGCTACAAATCGTCTCCCACGGAGTAAATATCAATTTTCACAAGCTAGACGAGGCTCGTACGATGGTTTGATTGAGTTATTGTTATAGCTTTTTCCTTTGAAAACAGAAAACTTGCAACTTTTTCATGCACTTTCCAACAAATATGCACTAACCTTTTATTTTGTCGGGCGATCATTTTAGATTACGATGTTAGCCAGCTTTTCGTGCATCTTTTTTTTTTGTGGCGAATAGTAAGCTACAATGAAACAAGAACGCAGTACAAACACAGAGACACCTCCTTGTCAACTGTCAAAGTCATGATTCGAGGAGAAACACCGTCCACCTTAAATGAAACCCCCACCATCCGTAGCTAGACGAAGACGAGACGTACTACGCAGCATCGATCGAGACGGCCGGGGGCATGATTGCACGTGCCAAGAAAAAGTAATCCGGCCTAATGCCAGAGTTTTCTAGCCTAATCAAGCGGCCCCGCGTGTTCCATGTGATGATTCAACGCTTGCAATTACGGGATCCGGAACTTGATTAGTGTTTTGTTTCGACGGCAGGACCCAGAAATTATTGATGGATGGGCCTCGATGTGTTCGAGGTGAGGCGCCGGGTACCACCAACGGTGCACATCAATACTCCCCGCACGAGAGAGGGAGAGCGGACCAAACTGTGGTTGGATGATTACAAAGGCAGTGATATTTTCAGTCCATCAGGGTTCAAGTCTTGTGCTCGCTCACGACGACCACGAAGTGTCTTTGATGAACTTTGTCAATCTCAAGATGATATGCTGGTTCAGTCTCTCGAAGGCGCTATAGTATAGCATGTATGTGTGTGTTTATAAGGATGAGTATATACGCATATATGAGCGCATGCGTCTGAGAACACGAGAGAGGGGGTAGATTATTTGAAGGGAGTGGGGGCGGCGTGTCGCCATGTCCACGGCGGAGCAAAGCATGCATGCATGCGCCATGGCGATAGCCGATAGACGATGGTGTAGCGGATCTCCTCCTCCGTGGGCGACATGAACGGCCGGGGATCTCGATCGACCGGCTCTGGCTAGCTCGGTGGTCGCAGGCAGAGGCTCCCATGCTCCACCAGCTTTTGTGCATTTGCAATTTTGCATAGGGTGTCTGTTTGTGGTACGTGGGAGTTGGTCGTTTTCCTGTATTTGTGATGGCGATTGCTACCTCCAAATGCCACCGACTGATTGCTACTCAGATGCTTGGGGAGTGATGGTGCCGGCCATGTGCTGCGCCATGGACCAGCTTCCATGCATCAGACAGACAGACCGCATAGTTACTTGGGGTAACATGCATGAGGACATATGGGTACGCCGCACCAGTAACTGGCGGACTGTGGCCCAACATTTCCCCGCATAGCAAAATGACAATGGGATATAAATCTCTCACAAATCGAACGGGATACTATGGTGGCAGTGAGACAGGAATTGTGAATTACTCCCTCTGTTCCACAATGTAGTGCATATTAGGTATTTCAAAAGTCAAGCATGGCTATCTTTGACTAAGTTTATTGAATAAATTACCAACAACTAAAGTAGTAAATAAATAAAATAAAAGTACACTTTACGATGAATATACTGATACTAATTTTGCATTCTACATGTCGATATATTTTTCTTAAAACTTGGTCAAACATAGACATGTTTGACTTTTAGAAATCAAAATATGCACTATATTTTGGAATGGAGGGTTGAGGAGAAGTTAACCATGCAAAAAACATAATTAATCAATATGACAACCCAAACGATGTTAATCTAGATGAGAATTTTCTTCAAAAAATAGATGAGAAGTAGGAAATCCGAATAAATTAACTGTTTTAGTTTTTGTTTCATAATTAAAATTAATAATTAAACTTGTTATTTGCTAACTAAAATGCTTCCGTGTCTATGTGTGTATATAGTGTGAGGGAGTTACCTTGTTCCTTCTCTCTTTCCTTCTCCCCTCTCACCACCTTATCTACACATATTGTTACTACATACTCCCTCCATTCCATAATATACCGCATATATATTTCTGAAATGTCAAACTTAACAAACCATTTATAGAGAAAACTGTCTATATTTACAATGTCAAGTATACACAATACGAAAATATAACTCATGATGTATCCATTGATATGCATCTAGTATTCCAATGTAAATATTTTTCTCTATAAACATGGTCAAAGTTTGAGAAATTTGACTTTTGGAAAAAATCTATAGACAGTACATTATGGAATGGAGGGGGTACTTTTCTCCGTTTTCTTCTTTCTTCTCACTTGATTTGGACAAATAATTACTATGTTTGCCTTGTCTCATCCAAAAACCTAAGAAAAATCAACTTAATGCAATTCTAACGCCCAATGATGGTTGCAATTCAAAGGGTTTACTTTTTGATCAATGGAACAAATGCTATTTAGGGGCTTTCAATGCTTGATGACGACATCGGTGCATGATTTGATTGTGCACACTTTGAGAGAGCCATTTTCTCATGTCTTATTTCTTCATTTGGTTTGCTAGGTTGTATACTTTGTGCATGCATTCTTAAAACCATCTTTTTTTACCCAGGATGGAAACCAACCTACAACGATTAATATGATGCTAGGGTTTTAGTGTCAAGTATTTGGTTCTAATTGCGTTAAAACCAGGTACTAATCCCCATTCTAATATTGGCGCATGCTTATCCTAGTTTTCTAAGAATGTCTTTGACTAATTATGCTGATGCCACCAATCGTATAAGGGCATCTTTTCTCTACTCGGTAAACGTGACCAAATGTCCAAGTGAGCATTGTCTACGATTACATAATTCACAAAGACGGAATGTTTACTATAAAGGTCCGAGCTAGTCTTTTGTGAAACTAACTAAGTGGCATATCTAGCATAGGAATAGTTATTTATTTAGTGTCAATGATGAAAATAAGCCAAGGATTATTATTTTGATTTCCTCTTGCATGATTGTTCACACTTATGGAGTACAATAATTTTTTTCAGTGCCAATGAAGAAAATCTAGTGTATGTGTAAGATTGTTGGTTGGGAGTCCAGGGGAAAGGGGTGAATAGACCCGACGTCTCAATTGCAATGGTGAGCTCAGTATTTTTACCCCTTATAGTCATCAACCGAATTCACGTAAGTGTGCGCCTTCGAGAGCATTCTCTTTCACTTACATTCTTCCTGAAGTTGGCTCGAAGATGAAAAACACTAGCTAAGCATCATTGGCTTGGTCAGAGTACCAAAACATTTTGGAATTTTCATTTTCTATATCAGGAAGCACATAAGAAGCTTGTGCAATAATGTCAAGTCAACACTAACTCAACACTAGTGTCAAGTCATCAACATATCATCAGCTTGTGCAATAATAGTGCCATTTATAGATAAAATAAAAGATTTAGCTACCACTAGGAAAGTAATGATACACCTGTCAGAGAATAGTGGAGCATGAAGAAGTTTGCTACAAGCACATCGTATCTAGACTATCTAGTGTGACCTCTATATGCCACTAGTTACAACCTACTCTAGCAGTATGAATGTATGATATTGTGATATCTTGAGTATGTGGTGTGTTGAAATATGTACTCTCTGTTTTTATTTAGTCCGCGTATTAGCTTTGGTCAAAGTCAAGCTTTGTAAATTTTGACCAAGTTTATAAACAAACATATTAACATATATAATAACAAATCAATACAATTAGATTTGTTATTGAATGCACTTTCATACCATATAGATTTATTGTGGTAAATGTTTATTTTGTTTTCTATAAGTTTGGTCAAACTTTACGAAGTTTGACTTTAGTCAACTCTGATATGCATAGTAAATTAAAACGGAGGGAGTATTTTGTTAATATGTATTGTGAACCCTAGGGTGCACGTGACCCCCAAAAAATGATCTGGCCATGTGACGCTAGAGCCATCGTTCAAATATATTGAGATATTGGGCAATGTTGTGTGACACAAAACATGTCTCTAGCTATGGTAGATTTTTCGTAATATGAGATCATCGGATCACGGCTATCTAATGTGACTCAAACTTTGTTTGTAGTACTCGCACCCGCACAAACAAGTGCAACCAAAATTTAAAATTAGTTGCCATATTAACCACTAGATCTTTCTAACAGTAACTCACCAAGTTTTCAACTAATCGACAAATAGGCCAGACAATCACATTACGTGTTTTTTTTGCGGAGAGCACCATGTACATATTCTAAAGACATGGTAATAAGACTATTCATAGTTTTTTTCGGATAAGACTGGTCAGAGCCACGGAGTGGTAATTTTACATCCAGCAAAACAGAGGATCACTACTTAATAGTTCGCCACAAGAAACATAATAGAATTGTCAAATCTTGAAGCATATTTTACAATGTTCACAGTACCAAGACATGCCTATCTACATATGGACACTTGAACATTCCTAAATAGTCGAGATTATTAAAGGCCCACCATAACATGCATGCAAAAGTTTTGTATTATTTAATCTCACTACATCTATTTATCTCAACATTCACACATTTTCTTTTTTGAGACAAATTTCCAATCTATTCATCAATCATGATAGTACAGAGAACATAAGAGATAATAAAAATTACAACCAGGTCTATGGACCACCTAGCGACGAATATAAGCACTGGAACGAGCCGAAGGTGCGCCGCCGTCATCGCCCCTCCATCACTGGAGTCGGGCAAACCTTGTTGTAGTAGACAGTCGAGAAGTCGTTGTGCTAAGGCCCCAAAGGACCAGCGCACCAGAGCAGCAACCTTCGCCGATGAAGAGAGTTGTAGACCGGAAAGATCAAACGTAGAACCACACAAACGAAGACGAACAAACTGGATCCAAATAGATCCACCGAAGACTAGCACCGACGGAATCCCATGATATCTGACGGAGACACACCTCCACACATCCCCCGACAACACTATTCGCACCATTGGACGGGGATAGGATGTGGGAGACATTATTGCTACCGAGGGACATCGCCACCGCCACACAGCTCCAACCAAGACGTTCAACCTAGCAAAAACGAGAACGGGGTCCCTCCCGCCGGCGGGGGGCCGAGATCCTCTGCACCTCCACAGCCCAACATCTCAACTCATCACACATGCCACCACATAAAAGACCCACTCAACACGCATGATTTTCTTGCCCGTTATATTATGCTACTTATATTCAATAAATATTTTCAACTATACAATAATAAAATAGAATATGTAGTATGTATTTTTAGGTTTAGTTCATATAACCAAATTCCATTGAAACAAATTGCAACCTATTTCCACAACATCGCGTAGGGTATCATCTACTCCCTTTGTAAAGAAATATAACGGTCTTATATTTCTTTACAGAGGTAGTAGTTATTTATATGGACTGTACATTGTGACAAAGATACATCATCCTCAAGTCAAATGAGATTTAGCTATCTATAGCAAAAGTAATTGCATATACCTTTCGGAGAATAGTGGAGCACGAAGAAGTTTGCAGAAGCACGTCGTATCTAAACTATCTAGTGTGACCTAAATGTATCACTAGTTACGACTTACCCTAGCGATACAACACTATCCTATCTTGAGGACGTGGTGTGCCGAAACATGCATGTCGTTATTGCACATCGTCAACTCTAGGGTGCATGTGACCCTAGTTACGACCTACCCTAGCGATACGACACTATCCTATCTCGAGTACGTGGTGTGCCGAAACATGCATGTCGTTATTATACATCGTCAACTCTAGGGTGCATGTGACCCCCAAAAAGATCTGACCATCCGCCGCTAAAGCTATCGCCCGGATAGAGTCAGATATCGGCAATGCAACGCGACACAAACCGCGTCTGCAGCTATCGTCGGTTCTCGTAAAAGAAGATCATCACATCACGACTATCTATTGTGACACAAACTTTGTTTCTAGTACCCACCAACCGCTCAAACCCGAGGGCCACCGAATTCTAAAACTGTTGGCTATATTACCACCAGAGGTTTCCAACAGTAACTCGACGTGTACGTCAAGTTATCAACGAACCGACAATATGGTAAACAATCACATTACACACCCTCTTTCCCAGCAAAGATTGAACTTTTTTATCCAATACTATTTGTTGAAAAAATATTTACATTTTCTAAAAGACAAGGTAATAAGGCCAGTCATAGCCGGGAGGTGGTAATTTCGCATCCAGCAAAACAGAGGAACACTACATAATGGTTTGCTATAATAAGCCCAATACCATCACAAAATCATGGAGCACATTAATTCACAGCAAAGCTTGATGTGCACAATATCAAGACATGCCTCTTGCTTGGCAGCAATGGTAGGAATTTATTCACAGATATGGACCTGGTGGACTGGTAGTCCTCTTCTGGTGGTAGTAAAAAGAGAAAAAAAAACAGTAGACCGGTGCGTATCTGGCGGGTGTCAGCCCCCCCAGGGGCCTGGGTTGGTTATAAACCCTAGCGTAGCGGCGGCGGGGCAAAGAAGGGTAGAGAGAGAGAGAGATTGAGCGCCCGTCGGACGTCGTGCGCGGCGCAGGGTTTTGCCGAGATTTTCCTAAAAAAGGGCCATCGCCACCGTACCGAGAAAAGAAAAGGGGAATACGAGGCGAAAAAACACACAAACTCCTCCTCCTCATCGCCTCTCCTCGCCCCCTCTGCCCTCCCTCATCTTCCTCCCGTTCGGTTGTGGCTCCTTGTTCCCTCACGATTGGTGCCCGGGCCGCGCCGCCATCGCCATGGACGGCCTGCACGGCGCGGACGCCTGCTTCTCGCCCGGGAGGGCCATGTCGCCGCAGGTCCGGCCCCCCGCCGGCCCGCCGGACGTAGGCAGGTAAGGACGGTCGGACGGACGGCGGCTGAGATTGGGTCTCGCCTCCTTCTTCTTCTTCTTCTCTCTGGTTGAGAAAGATTGGTTCTTTTGGTGCGTTTTGCTGGGTGGACGGCCTCGCTGAATTGGTTGCCTCTGTTTTTCCGTGCCCGCCGGATTGGATGGCGTCGGTGCCGCCGCAGCCACTACTTGACGGAGCTGTTGCAGGAGCACCAGAAGCTCGTCCCGTTCACGCAGGTGCTACCAATCTGCAGCAAGCTGTTGGGTAACGGTGAGAGCCTCGATTCGCTTCCTCGCCCGCCGCCGCCCCGTCTAGCATTATTGGCCTAGATTGGAATTCGTCCTTGCTGATTCGCCGTCGCCTGATTGCTTATGTTTCTCTCCTGTTGATGCAAACTTGCTCTGCTTGACTCTGTTTTGGCCTCAAGGCGCAGCCCTCTGTGTATGTGTGCGTGTGTCTTAGGTCTTTAAAGCATGGAGTAGTATGTAGCTTGATTCATACGATTCTTCAGTGTCACCAAGTTTTTCATGTACGTTTTCGTGCTAACGCTGTGTTCTGATGTTTGCTCTTGTGCTCATGCTGCCAGAGATAATGCGGGTGTCCTGCCTGCTTAAGCACCAGCATGGTGGGGACTTTGAGAGGTTGCCGCCGATGGCGAGTCCAAACCAGATGCATCATCATCCGTCGCCCCCAATGCCTAATTTCTGTGGAAATGGTTTTGGCCCGTGGAACCACGGGGCGCATCCAGAGGTAATTGTGTTAGTTATCTGATGATGACATGAGGGTGGCATATTCAGTCATCCATCATATCTGATCGCATCAGCTGGTAATTAATCTTCAAAGGAGAAAGAATGATACACAAGATCCTCTCTTGGTGATGTGATGGTTGCAGCTACTTTGCGCATGTTAATTGTGTACTTGTGTATCATTCCGTTTAATGATAGTATGGATGCGATAAGTTGCATCCTCGCCATCACATCTGATCGCATGGTATTCTTAGTAACGTAGTCGTAGTCTCACCCTTAAACCTATCTCTCTTCATTGCATACTTGCCATGGAGACAGAGGTCCGAGGCGTAAGCTGAGTTGATTCAGAATTGCTACCTGAATTTTCTGTTTTGCTATGATATTATCATCTTCTGGTTTGCGCTCAGCTAAGTTTCTAACAAAGTTGCAGTGCACTGAAAACATATACAGGTTCCTTTTGTTCTGTTCCGCCTTTCCCTCTGCTATAAATGCTTGCTGAAAATTGGCAAGTCTTTTTCTTAAAACACACCAGGTGGATAATTGGGTGTAAATATTTTTGTGCTGATTGATGTGGCGAGCTTACAAGCAAGATATATTCTTGATATTCTCATTAACGCAGTGGCCGTAAATAAATAAGCAGATATGCCTATAACAAGTCAAATATTGCGTCGGAGTCTTTTTCAAACTGAAGTTCTATAAATTCTGGATATATAGACTTACTATGGAAGACTGTAAACTGGAAATCAAGCTGATTTCTTTATTGATTGCTCCTGTTTTAGAATTCATATCGTGCTCTTCCACAAAGAGGCAATCCATATTATTGTGTCTTGATCTAATGAGGGGTAGCTGCTATCTTATGCATGTTTTATTCCTTAATGAGACTTGAAATGCGCAAATTCGGTGGATTTTTCTGAACAAAAAGACACTTGACGCTTAAGATTATTGTATTGAACTAAATCCTTATTTGTTTGGGAAGCATTAAGAAACTGGATTGACTTGAACATAATCAAATTTGGATCTTTAGTTATGTTTGTCCTACCTGTTTGCAACTGGTTACACCGCACTCTCAATTTTTATGTTATGCTTATTATGTCCTAAGATGTGCATGTGCAAAGCCTTACAGTTCTGTGGTTGATCAGAGGGTAGGTTTTCCTCAAGGACCTGTGGGTTGGCAAGGAGCACCACAAAGCCCCTCTTCATACATTGTCAAGAAGATTTTGCGGTTGGAGATACCAACAGATACTTACCCTAATGTACGTTATTATTTCCATACTTGCAATGTTTACTAGTATGGAATCATTATTTACTCTGCTTACTCTGCTTGCCATACTTGTTCAGTTCAATTTTATTGGCCGTCTTCTTGGGCCAAGAGGAAACTCGTTGAAGAGGATTGAAGCCTCTACGGGTTGTCGTGTTTTTATCAGAGGGAAGGGCTCAATTAAAGATCCTGGGAAGGTAAACATAATTCTTGTATGGAACCTCACTCTGTAACCTGGCAGATATATACATATATTGCTACGTATGCAACTATACATATCTGAAATTCATTACATCACTAGTATAAAGTTATATTTTCGTAGTAGGCAACTTTCAGTTGTGTACAGTACTGATCTTCTTAGTGTGTTCAGCAAGCCTGCAATGCTCATCTGTCATTGTTATCATTTCTTGAAGGAGGAACAGCTGAAGGGAAGACCTGGTTATGAACACTTGGATGATCCCCTGCATATCTTGATTGAAGCAGAGTTACCTGCCAATGTCATTGATGCAAGACTCTCAAAAGCACAAGAGATCCTAGAAGAGTTGTTGAAACCAGTGGTACGCGTGCGTGTCTCAACTAACTTTTATTGTTTTTCTATCATTGTTCATTATATTATATTATGTAGCCATTTAACAAAGTAGCAAGTTGAAACATCTTAATATGAGTCCTCCAGAGATTAGCATTATACTCCCTTCGATCCAAAATAAGTGTCGCGGTTTTGAACTAAGGTTAGTTCAACCTTAGTTCAAAACTGCAACACTTAATTTGGATCCAGAAATTAGCATTATACTCCCTTCGATCCAAAATAAGTGTCGCGGTTTTGAACTAAGGTTAGTTCAACCTTAGTTCAAAACTGCAACACTTAATTTGGATCCAGAAATTAGCATTATACTCCCTCCGATCCAAAATAAGTGCGGCACTTATTTTGGATCGGAGGGACTATTATCTTCGCTTGATTGTATTTCCCCCGCTTCATTTCTCACAAGTTTATTTTCCTATCACAGCTCCTATTTTTTTCATAGAGCAGTACTAATTATTCACCCATTAAAGCTAAAGCAGTAGTTTTAAACGATATAATGAACAAAACTAATCAAGTGTGGTTTCAGAAAGGCACGCAGAGTGAACTTATGTCCTTCTGTCTTTCTAAATCTTGCCTCTTTCATATTTTGTTAGGATGAATCACAAGACTACTACAAGAGGCAGCAACTCCGTGAGCTTGCGATGCTGAACTCACCGCTCCGAGAGGAGAGCCCTCGTCTAAGCCCGCATCCAAGCCCGCACCCAAGCCCGCATCAAGGCGGCGCTTCGCCCTTCAGTAACGGTGGGATGAAACGAAGCAAACAATGACTGCAGAGGCCTGCTCCTCCCAACTTTGACCCTTCCAGAAACCTGCTCTCAATCGGTGCCCTCACAACCTAATTTTTCATGAGCAAGCTTTCATGATGGTGTTGGCATTCGTGCGAAACCTGTGTTACTAGTAGAATTTTGATGAGTCTCCCTTGTGACATTAGCCTGTGATGACTGACTGAGAATGATCTATGATAGCGAATCCTCCGCCTATATAATTAGAACATTTGATTTATTTGTTGCTGGTAATCATCAGATATGGCACTGTGCAGAATTCCGAGTTGCTGTGGGCTAGAGTGGTGGGATTTTTATCCGACTTTGGTGACTTTCCCTGAGTCTGAGCCACAATGGGAGTAGTGTTTACCAGTTAGTACCAATTTGTGGTATTCATTGCCGTAGTGCTGCATTGCACTGCCAGCTAAATTCTCCTGCAGTTGGTGATATTCTGCAAGAGAAACCTAGGAATCGAGACCCAGTTTACCTACTTGATGACTATCTTATGAGGGTCACAGAGCTGCAGTCTTCATCAACCCCAAATTCCTAAAATAGAACTCCCAACTGCCCTCTCTGCTCTCCCTCCTGCAGCAGTTCCTTCCGCTGTTGCTGGTGCTACACAGCTCCTCCTGGGACCGCCCCTACATTAGGGTTAGGGGTAGGGTCTCCGAAGACTTGCGCACGAGGAGATGGCGGTGGTGTATTATGGTAAGGTGGCAGCAGTTGCCTGATAGTACATGGGAGGTGGGAGGCTGCATCGGCATACTGTGATCAGGGCATCTTCAACGGCAACACGTAAATTTCCTCCCGCATCCATCCCTGGACAGAAGGGGACCAGTCCGGGGACACGGATGCGGGAGGACGCCATCCAACGCTAGCCGCATACATTTTGATTTTTTTTCAACAAACCGGATGAAATTCATGCAAATAAGGCCGGATTTCATATAAACATGACGGATTTCATACAAACCGGATGAAAACGGTTACGTTTTGGACATATTTTTAACGAAAAAGCTAAAACTATGTGCACAGTGCGCATACGGTCACGCGGAGCTCCATTCCCACGACATGGATACACTATGCTAGTCTACGGCCGACCGCGGCGGATCCCTTTGTCTTCCCCATGTCCGGCAGCTCACTAGCTAGATTGCCGTGAGTCCTGGAGGCATATTCTTCCCCCGTATCTTTCCTATGTCCGGCTGCGCCGCTCATCGGAGCGACAAAGAGGATGCTTCAGCCGGTGGGGAAGGGCATTTCCGTGAAGCTCAGGCGGGTACCTAGGGTGGTCTGAGATAAAGGAGAATCGGCCGGGTGACCGGTGATGGCCTTCCTGGGACCCAAGTGGCGGCGACCTCCCGTGTTCTACTTCTCCTCGATGATGGTAGCAGGCGCGGACGTGTGGGCAACCACCTCGTTGACTTCCGCGTAGCCGACTTCTTCCTCTGCATGCATGGCGCGGCTACGCGGGTGTCGACGGCGTATCCACCGGGCTCGGCATGGCACCCAGCCGGCTTTTATACCGGAGAACTGCTCTTCTGGCTCGCCGGATGCCATCGAAAGATTGAAGAAAATGGTGGACGGAGAAGATGGGGAGCGGTGGAGTGGTGCGATTCTTGCCCGATGTCTGACCTTTTTTTGAGCGGCCCCCTTGTTTAAATATAGGACGGACGAGAGGAGCCTGCCCGACGTTGCGTTTAATGCCGGCCCGCTCGTGAACAAACGTGTGGCCTGAGTAGGTTTCTCGGCTTCTACGCGGGGTTTAATGGAGGCGTTTGAATGCGGCGAGGAGGCGTGTTCAGTCGGGCGTGCAGCGGGCGGCGCCCTCGACGGGCGCGCCGCTTCAATGACGGAGGCAGTGAGAGGTCGCGTCCGCCCTGAGCCGCCTTCAATGTGGAGCCGCTCTACAGCGACGTAATTGCGGGCAACTGGTGCCAGGCGGGAAGCGCGCACGGGAGGGGGAGGGGTTTTCGGTGGGCCAAAGCGGTCAGAAGCGGGCGTGACAGCGGCCCGGACTCTCGCAAACTTCCCCATGTTTGTCTCCCGTTTGCGGGAGAAAACGCGTCCGGACCGTACTGCGGACCGATACAGGCCTGCTTTGGATGGCTTCCGTGGTTCGGACAGCGTGGTCCGGACGGATGCGAGAGGTTTCAGGGTCGGCGTTGGAGATGCCCTTAGAACGCGGGGGTAGGGTGTCGAGGGTGGAGATGAGGGATGAGGGAGAGAATATCCTTGGAAATCACCAAGTTACAGTGAAAACTATGTTATGAAGTTTCAAAAAATTCTCAAAAAGTACGATATGTTCAGGAAATGTACTATTAGCATGTAAAATTTCAAGTTCAAACTCTGATTCAGATGTTAATAGAACGCCACCCTTACCATACTGTATTTTTTATGGGACATTTGAGAACATTCAAACTTGGTCTCTTTGAAGTTCTCGTTATAACTTGTTTTCATCAGATATTCTCTTACAGCAACGATGCACTAAATGGGTGATTTTCCAAATAGAATAGAAATACGATTTCTAGGGGGTTGTTGTTTCTTGTGCTCTTGGTCCTAGCCGAATAACAGTTTGTCATCTTACTCTACTGGCTGCTATTGGGATATTTGGTAAACACATGCATTTTAGAACCCTCTATGTACTTGTATATATTAAAATGTGCATAACACACTATGCTACATTTAAGTGGCACACATTTTCTTATAGATGTATGTTATTTTTTAAATACTTTTATGATTTGTTTAGATTTAGATGGAATCAATTTCAACCAATTCTCCTGAATTAAATTTCAAAAATAAGAAATTTTATGTACCAAGGGGAGGAGGAGGGTTGCTTTAGCATGAACAACATTTGAATGATAATGTGTTTGAGTTGTGACTTTGACTCTGAGTATTATTATCTGACTAATGCTGCAAGATGCAAACCGGCAAAAAATTCATGTTTGCATGCTAAAAAAATATGTCAATTAAATTGAGATTAAAAAGGAACAAATGCCTAGTATAAATCAGCTGAGAGAGCATGAAACAAGATATTATCAGATAATATGTTGCGGTCTCATCGATCTTAATAATTTTGTCCTCATTTCTGTTGTGTCGTATTGAGTGGTGATTTTGACACCAGCCTCCCTGATACGTGCTTTCACAATAGGGATGAACAGATGAATGAAAAACACTAAAAGACGGATGGGATATTAAGCTCGGCCGCTCAACCATAAGATATGAGATCAATGAAAACACAGTAATGTAGGGTAGATGCGGTGAGAATCACGGTCGTAAAACATAGATGAGAAATGTCATGGTTCATTGAACACAAACACATGTAAAGTTTCAGCAAAACCACCACACACACACACACCACTCTATCATTAGTGCAATAGTAGCCATGACCGCATGAGCAAACAACCATGAAGCAATAAGGGCACCACCCACGAAGAGGCCACCAGCCGCCACAATCCACGCATATCACAAGTGTAGGCCACCAACCGCCACGGTCCACACGTATCATGAGCGTAAGGTCGTCCGTGCATCCAAGAGCTTGCAAGAGGCCATCCGGTAGCACCACAACCTCTTCACTCCATGAAGAGAGGTTTTAACACCCCCCCACCCTCCTCCCAAGAGTTCTTGAATGAGATCAGGTCACTAAAAAAACAGACAACTAGTAAGAAAAAGAACAAAATGAATGATTTTCTCCAAAACGATGTTGTTTGAGTACATCACTTGTTGAATCCAAATGTTAATTGAAATATTTGTACCCACAAAAGAGACCCCACAAGAACATGTATATTGCTCCTCATTTACGAACACATTATGAACATTTAGAGCATCTACAACCGGACGCCTCCTACCGACCTCAAATGTCCGGGTGGATGGCCCGGTCATCGACCGGTCAAAAAAAGCAACCCAACTAGGCTACTTATACCGAGCCTAAACGGTCAGGCTGACCGACGCCCCTCATATCCAGGGGCTGATCCAGCACAGGTCATGGATGTACACTCAAAATTTTCTGCAAACAAATTCGTATATATAGAATATGACAAAAAATACTAGCATACATGCTTGAGAGCCTAAGCAGCAGCCCACACGTGGCCAACTAGGCAACAGCCCACGAGCAGCAACCAGACACTTTTGTCCAGAACCCAATGCCCTCAATCTCAATCTCCAAGCCTAAGGTAAATAGGGCTCGCGATCTCTTCCCTCCTCAAGCCGCCTCCACCCCTATCCTGGACACTCGATCTCCTTCCTTCTGATCCCCTCCCTCTCGATCTGGTCTAGGGCTTGGAGCCGCCGCCGGTGGAGCTCCGCGGGGCAAAGCCCAAGCGGAGGATGATGATGCGGTTGCGGTGGAGATCTGTGTGGGTGTCCTGGACGTGTGGGTCGTCCGGCGTCGGCGGCGCAGTGGTGAGGGCCCCTCTGCCATTGCTGGTTCACCCAGGCGGGTCGGCAATTTCGGGCAGTGGTGCAGCTCCGGTCGTGCGGCTTCCCGGCGGGAGATGTCACCCATTAGCGTGCTGGATGATGGAGGAGGCCGATCTGGTGGTCCAGCCGGGCATGGGCGCGGATTTGCCAGTGAAAGCTTGGTTCGGCCTCGGCCAGAACCCGTGGGCGCCCATACCTCGTTGCAGGCGTCGTGGGGGCAATTCACGTTCCCTGTGTGCCCCAGGGAAACCCCAGATTCAGTCTTTTCCGGATCGGATGATGGAGATGTTCTTGCGTCGTCACCCCAGGGGGGCATCAGCTTTGGGGCTGTACACCGGCTGGAGGGACAATTGTTTGGCTTGGTGGTTGGGCGCAGGTCTCCGTATGCTTCTCGTGCGGTGAACGAGGTGAAGTGGTGTGCCATCTACAATATTGACGGCGGCGAGTCTTGGCAGCAAGGTGCAGCGGGGTATTGGCGTTGGACACCGTTCGATGGGCGTGCGCAGGAGGCAGGCGCTGTTTGGCATTGTGGTGGGGTCGACGACATAAGGGTCTAGTAAGATTAGTGCATTGATTGATCTTGAAGATGGGACTGCGGAAGAAGGCGGCGACAGATTCTACAACGTGCGCATGCGGTGTACGTTGAGAATCTGCTGAACCGGTTGGTGCTCCCGGCTAGCCGATGGGCGGCTTGGCGAGGCCATTGGATTTCTTGGTGTGCGTGACGCGCAGTCAGGGCACATCATCAATCTTGTAGGTAGGGCGACAATTTTTGTCGAGAAGGTGGCTTTAGATTGATCTATGTATTTATTTTATAAGACCTTATTGAATAATGCAATAAATATTGTTATGTGCATCGCTCGATGCAGGCCCGGGGTAATCCTCCTTTTCGAAAAGGGCCTAAGGTAAATCCCCTCCAAAATTCCAATCCGAATTCGCATTCGTTGATATGTACATGTGTAGCTCTGTACATGCCACTGTCCTGATCTCGTTTATTTCATCCGTAAAAGGATGATGTTAGGGTGAAAAAAAAACTCAAAGTTGAATTCCTGGATCTGCCACTGCTCATATCTAACCCAAATCTAGGGCGGATATGGGAGGCCCACGTGCGTCCGCCACGCCGGATCCGACCCGCGCTGGCCTATCCCAACCCCACATATATTCCTCCTCATCCGCTTGTTGGACCAAACCTTAGCCATTCCACTCCAGTTCACTCCACTCTTCTCCGATTCAACCCCTAGCTCACTTTCGGTGATCTCCGGCCTTCTCCGGCATGATGAGCAGCAGATCCGAGTCCTCATTGTGCTCTGCATTGTCCACAAGAAGAACACCCAACATTGGTCAAACTCGATCCAACGGGAATCCATAACTACCGCCCAAATGGCGCTTGGAGCCGGCGCGAGGCACGTCGCCGCTGCCTCGCTGGAGGCGGTGAACTCCATCTGGCATCTAAACGCCGCAGAGGCGCAGTCCCTTTGTTGGCGTGCTGACGATGAGGCCTTCCGTGGCCCGTCTGCATCGGAGGCTAATATGGCGCGGTGTGTCTGTCGTGCAAGGCAGAGGGCGTGATAGCCCTTGCGGTGGACATGGGCGAGGCGGAGTTGCACCCACCGGTGCCGATACGGGTGGCGGACAACACCGGGCGCCGCAAGCGCGTCGTGGTCCACGTGTCGGCCTCCGACCACGACATGTCCATCGTCCACCTCACTTCGACCGACGAGGAAGAGTAGGGCCTGGGAGACGACCGTGCCTTGAGCCCATGAGCCGCTACGTGTCCCATGTCCTACTCTACCTCGCCGGCGACCGCACCAACACTCTGAGGGGCGCAACTAGCCGTCGGACATAGGCAGACGAAGCCGGACGAGCTCCGCTTAAGATTATGTTTCATGTTTCATGTAATTATATGGATCTGAGGACTCGTAATTGAGGTATCCGGTTGTGGAAACGCTAGTTTGAGGTCTGGCCAGTCACTGCCCATGGACGCCTCCGGCTCAGAGGTGGAGGACAAAAAAAGTTAAGATGTGGCGAAGTCTTACAATAAATTTTTATGATGCAAACAAAAGAGTCAATACACACTAACAACGCACACTACAAACGAATAACCAAATACAAGGAGTCATGTTGGTTTATTCAATCGGCCTTCAAAGGACAGAGTTTCCAATTATTATTCAATTAGACTGTTCTGTCCTGGTTGCTGCATTAACGGACGAGTCACTTTGAACAAATCCGCTCATGGGCATCTAATTCTGGAAATTAAAATGCTCCTAGAACCGTGTGGGTTTATTCCATAGAAACTAGATCGTCATCAAAATAGTGTTGCCCATTATATAACTAATATTGATCGTTCTGGAGGTTGCACCACGTGTTGGTTGTACCGTGTTCTAGATAGTGTATCTGGTTTTGTAACACTATTCCAGAAAATTTAACAAGATAATTTCCCCTAAAAAATAGTTTTGAAGACATGGCCAGCCGCCGCCGCCGCCGCGTTAGCTTAGGGTCGTATTGCGTCGTGTCGGGTCGAGTGGTAGCATGGGTGTGCTTCCGTCTATGCTAGGCTGCATCCTGCGTGGGCGCTTGGCTCGATCGAACTTGTCGTGCATTTTTTTTTAGGCAAATCGAACTTGTTTTTTTTAGAAGAACATCGCGCTTTATTTCATGTGTCAAGTTCAAAGGGATAAAAAGGTGACCCGGAGGATCAATGAGTCACACAAAACCACTATCAAGGGTAGTAGCCATTCTAGCTAGTCTACGTGCCTCACCATTATTCGTGTGATGCTCATGGATGTGCTCACAGCTCTGGAAATTCCGCTTCTCGTCGTTGATCTCATGCACAATCATGCAATACTCCCTGAGATGGCCTGGATTCTTGTTGATGACACTCAGACAGTCCGATGCAATGCGAACTTTGTGCACGACCAAATCCTCAGCTAGGGCGAGGGCCTCCCTGCATGCATACGCTTTGAGTGTCGAGGGCTCGGTGATAGCCTTATAAACTACCCCTGAGGCGCCAATAAAATGACCAACCTCGTTACGGCAAACAACGCCCACCACCCTGGTGTTGGTTGATTTAGCTACTGCCCCGTCAACATTCAACTTAACCTCGTCTGCTTCCGACGGTATCCAGGCCGTACTATTCCCCGATGTCGGATGCCTTGTAGGCCTGATAACTGGAGGTCGCGCTGGAAGCTCCTCGATCTTGTGTAGATACTTCTCAATGAACTAATGTGCAGTCAGCCCATCAGGCCAGCGGCCTCTTACTTTTTTCGTTTTTTGCCAAAAAGAAAGAGAGACTGGTGTAGATCGATGTATATGCATATGTATAAAATATTTTTTCTCAGAATCAAGGTATGGCAGCTGCCATACCTGAAGGAAATATGCCCTAGATGCAATAATAAAGTTATTATTTATTTTCTTATTTCATGATAAATGTTTATTATTCATGCCAGAATTGTATTAACCAGAAACTTAGTACATGTGTGAATACATAGACAAAACAAAGTGTCCCTAGTATGCCTCTACTTGACTAGCTTGTTTATCAAAGATAGTTATGTTTCCTATCCATAGACATGTGTTCTCATTTGATAAACGGGATCACATCATTAAGAGAATGATGTGATGGAAAAGACACATTCGTTAGCTTAGCATTATGATCGTTACAGTTTCATTACTACTGCTTTCTTCATGACTTATACATGTTCCTCAAACTATGAGATTATGCAACTCCCGAATACCGGAGAAACACTTAGTGTGCTATCAAACGTCACAACGAACTGGGTGATTATGAAGATGCTCTACAGGTGTCTCTGATGGTGTTTGTTGAGTTGGCATAGATCGAGATTAGGATTTGTCACTCTGTGTATCGGAGAGGTATCTCTTGGCCCTCTCGGTAATGTACATCACTATAAGCCTTGCAAGCAATGTGACTAATGAGTTAGTTGCGGGATGATGCATTACGGAATGAGTAAAGAGACTTGCCGGTAACGAGATTGAACTAGGTATGATGATACCGATGATCGAATCTCGGGCAAGTAACATACCGATGACAAAGGGAACAACGTATGTTGTTATGCGGTTTAACCGATAAAGATCTTCATAGAATATGTAGGAGCCAATATGAGCATCCAGGTTCCACTATTGGTTATTGGCCGGAGATGTGTCTCAGTCATGCCTACATAGTTCTCGAACCCGTAGGGTCCGCACGCTTAATGTTCGATGACGATTTGTATTATGAGTTTATGTGATTTGATGACCGAAGGTTGTTTGGAGTCCCGGATGAGATCACGGACATGATGAGGAGTCGAAATGGTCGAGACATAAAGATTGATATATTGGACCATGTTATTCGGACACCAGAAGTGTTCCGGATAGTTTCGGGTAAAACCGGAGTGCCGGAGGGGTTACCGGAACCCCTCGGGGAAGTAATGGGCCTTAGTGGGCCTTAGGGGAGAGAGAGGGCAGCAGCCAGGAGGTGGCGCCCCCAAGGGGAGTCCAAATAGGACTAGGGGAGGGGGGCGCAGCCCCTCTTTCCCTCTCCCTCTCCCTCTCCTTCCTTCTCCCCCCCTTCCACCAAGTGGAATCCTACTAGGACTTGGAGTCCTAGTAGGACTCCTCTCCTTGGGGCGCGCCTCTAGGGGCCGGCCGGCCATCCCCTCCCTCCTTTATATACGGGGGCAGGGTGCACCCTATAACACACAAGTTGATCTTTAGCCGTGTGCGGTCCCCCTGAGGGAGTCCTGGACTAAGGGGTCCTGGGCGTTCGGCCTGTTATCCATGGGCCGGACTGGTGGGCTGTGAAGACATGAAGGCCGAAGACCGCACCCGTGTTCGGATTGGACTCTACTTGGCGTGGAAGGCAAGCTGGGCAATCAACTATGAAGATTCCTTCTTATGTAACCGACTTCATGTAAACCCTAGATCCCCTGGGTGTCTATATAAACCGAAGGGGATAGTCCGGAAAGGACACCGCATATACTCATTACCATAGTCATATGCTAGACTTCTAGGGTTTAGCCATTACGATCTCGTGGTAGATCAACTCTTGTAATACACATATCCATCAAGATCAATCAAGCAGGAAGTAGGGTATTACCTCCATAGAGAGGGCCCGAACCTGGGTAAACATCGTGTCCCCCGTCTCCTGTTACCATCGATCCTAGACGCACAGTTCGGGACCCCCTACCCGGACAGATCTTCGTATTCAGCGGCTTCGTACTGCGGGCCAACTCGCTTGGCCATCTGGAGCAGATCGACAGCTACGCCCCTGGCCATCAGGTCAGATTCGGGAGCTTGAATTACGTTGCGGACGTCCGTGGAGATTTGATCTTCGACGGATTCGAGACCGCGGCAACCGCTCCCCATCGCCTCGATGAACATGGCTTAAACTTGTCATCAGGCCGCATCCAGGAGATAGCTCCCGTAGCGGCTCCGGGAGACTTGATCTTCAAGGGTTTCGAGCCCGCAGCAATCGCTCCCCTTCACTCCGATGAATGTGACTTAAACCTGTCACCGGATCGCACCCAGGAGATGGTTCCTACGGCTACAACGGCCTTAGAGCCAAAGCAGAATGGGCCATCCAAGGCCGCAGAGTCCGCGGCGTTGGAGCCGCACATGGACACAGCGCCCCACAATGTTCGCTTTAATGGAACTTCGGACTTGTCTCCGGCTATAAGTTCCGGACTGTGTACGCCCGCGGACACCGAGCTAGATCGGCTATCGATCTTCGAGTTCAGCGCCGCTGACGTTTTCCAGTACTCGCCTTTGGGTGACGTGATAAAATCTTTAAAGAATTTGTCCTTGGAAAAGGACTCACTGCCGAACTATGTCCGGTTCGAGCTAGAGACGGATGACGAGGAATTTTGCTTCCCTCCCGCTAGCCACTTCATAGCCACTGTCGATGACTTAACCGACGTGCTTGACTATGGCTCCGAAGACACCGACGGTATGGACGATGATGCCGATATGGAGCAAGCCCAAGACCCGCCATTCACCGGACGGTGGACGGCTACCTCTTCGTATGACGTGTACATGGTTGATACACCCAAAGGATCTGGCGACGACAACGAAGAGCCAGATGCGAATAAAACCTCTGAGACACAGTCCAAGCGCCGTTCTAAGCCTCGTCGCTCAAAGGACGGCAACACGGGCACCGGAGAAAATAGTACTCCAGGCGACGCCGAAAACAATGAAGACCCCACCGGGGCTGCATCCGAACAGGAGGAACACGACGACAGACAAGACAACCCTGACGAACAGGCTGTAGAAGAGGACTCGGAGGACGATAGTTACCGTCCATCCTCCGAGGAGGAGACAAGCCTCGGCAACGAAGACTTCATCGTGCCTGAGGATCCCCTGGAGCAGGAGCGCTTTAAGCTCCAGCTCATAGCCACTGCAAGGAGCCTGAAAAAGAAACAACAGCAGCTTCAAGTTGAACAAGATCTGCTCGTCGACAGATGGACCGATGTCCTAACATCCGAAGAATACGGACTCAAGCCCAACCAAGAGCTATCCGAAAAGCAGACTGCTACCTCAATTCGATGAGGAGGCGCCGGAGCACATATCTCCCTCGCGTAATGCGGAATGACCACCACGTGGTCGAGACAGGGCGGCCGAACGGCCACCCCGCGGTCGGGACAAAGCGGCAACTCAGGCCGAACAGCAGCCGGCCCCACCGCCCCGAAAAAATAGAGACGGAAGAGTTCGGAGTCACACGTACGACCTCCGACAAATCCTAGACAGTAGAGCAGGACATACAAGATCGATCTACGGATCGCGAGGGCGTGCCTCGAGGCACGACGACGACGGCTACCTATTCGGACATGACAAACCTAACCATGCCCGGGCCGAATGCCGCAGACGGACTCCATCAGAGCTACGCCGCGATGTGGCCCGATACAGAGGTGCTGCACACCCTCTCTGCTTCACAGATGAAGTACTGGATCACGAATTCCCCGAGGGGTTTAAGCCCGTCAACATCGAATCATACGACGGGACAACTGATCCAGTAGTGTGGATCGAAGATTTTATTCTCCACATCCACATGGCCCGAGGAGATGACCTCCACGCCATCAGATACCTCCCATTAAAGCTCAAAGGACCAGCTCGGCACTGGTTAAACAGTCTGCCTAAAAACTCCAGCGGCAGCTGGGAGGACTTGGAAGAGGCCTTCCTCGACAACTTCCAAGGTACATATGTCCGGCCACCCGATGCCGACGACCTAAGCTACATAGTTCAACAACCTGGAGAATCGGCCAAAAAATTCTGGACTAGGTTCCTAACCAAAAAGAACCAGATCGTTGACTGTCCAGACGCCAAGGCCCTAGCAGCCTTCAAACACAGCATCCGTGACGAATGGCTAGCACGCCACCTCGGCCAAGAAAAGCTGAAGTCTATGGCAGCCCTTACGGCACTCATGACCCGCTTTTGCGCGGGTGAGGACAGCTGGCTGGCTCGTAGCAAAAACACAGCCAGCGAGGCAGGCCCCACTGAGGCCAAAAACAGCACCGGCAAGCTCCGGCACAATAGACACAAACGCCGAAGTAATGGCGACAACACCGATGACACCACAGTCAACGCCGGATTCAGTGGCTCCAAGTTCGGCCAACGAAAGAAGCCCTACAAAAGAAACAACGAAGGACCTTACAGCCTGGACCGCATACTCGACCGTCCGTGCCAAATTCACGGCACCCCGGATAAGCAAACCAATCATACCAACAGGGATTGTTGGGTCTTCAAGCAAGCTGACAAGCTAAGTGCCGAAAACAAAGAAAAGAGATCACAAATTGAGGACGATGATGAAGAGCCCCGGCAGCCGAACACCGGGGGGCAGAAGAAATCCCCCCTCCCCAAGTCAAAACGGTGAACATGATATACGCCACGCACATCCCCAGAAAGGAACGGAAACGTGCACTCAGGGACGTCTATGCGGTAGAGCCAGTCGCCCCAAAGATCAATCTGTGGTCGTTATTTCCGATCACCTTCGATCGTCGAGATCATCCGACTAGCATCCGCCATGGTGGTTCGGCCGCATTGGTCCTGGACCCAATCATCGACGAATTCCACCTAACACGAGTCTTGATGGATGGTGGAAGCAGCCTCAACTTGCTGTACCAGGATACAGTACGGAAGATGGGCATTAATCCCTCACGAATCAAACCAAAAAAGACCACCTTTAAAGGAGTCATACCAGGCGTAGAGGCCCGCTGCACGGGCTCAATCACGCTGGAGGTGGTCTTCGGTTCTCCGGACAACTTCCGAAGCGAAGAATTAATCTTCGATATCGTCCCCTTCCGCAGCGGCTACCACGCACTGCTCGGACGAACCGTGTTTGCTAGATTCAACGCAGTGCCACACTATGCTTATCTCAAGCTCAAGATGCCTGGTCCACGCGGCGTCATAACAGTCAATGGCAATACGGAACGCTCCCTCCGAACAGAGGAGCACACCGCCGCCCTAGCAGCAGAAGTACAGAGCGGCCTTCTCAAGCAGCATCATAATCCAGCCGTCGAGCCCCTGGACACCATCAAGAGGGTCCGGACTACACTGCAACAGGACAGCGCCACTCGTCAAGAGCTTGACTAGCAATTCGGCCTCCGTCCCAGCCCTAATGAGGTAGTGGCATTTGTACCACGCGTACACAATTACACACTCAAAATTCCATGGACGTCGACGGAGGCACAAGATAACCCGGGGTCTACAGTTCGATCAGACCGATCCCGGACACACATACCTTCACTTCTCTTTCTTGTTTTAGGCACCTTTTTCTGCGGGCCCGATTGCAGGTCCTTTAGGAGGATTGGCATACAACGGAGGCAAGCAACACAGGTGTGTAGGGTAACTTTCATACGTCCTTCTTGACGATATTCATACTTATTTCTTAAGACCTGCACGTTGCGCCCTATTGATTCTGGCATGTTAAATAGCCGGATACTTCTCGCACCATCTGTACAGGATACGCCTTGACGTATCCATCCAGTTATAATAAAAATGGTTCGTGGCCCAGTTCCTGTGGTTTTCGCTTCTTACTTCGTTTTATTTCGATTTGCTGCATCGACACTCTTTTACGTTCCATACTCGCCAGGGTCTACCTGTCGCCCCACAATACGGCGGCACAGTCCGAACACTTCTTATATATAAGTTCGGCACCCCGAATTTAGCATTATATGCATTGGCTCCGAATCATGTCTTTGGTCAATAGTTGGGTTGCCCGGCTCCTGTGCTTGCTACCCTACGTTCCGCTCTATCGGCTAGGGTAGTAAAGGGAAAACTACTACGATTGTGCCTTGGCTTTGACCAGATGAGCACCTCAGTAGAGAAAGCCGAAAACTGACTGTCATGATACGGCGAGAGCCGGTCAGCTACTCGAGGGTTACAAATCGTTGGAGATTCTTTCCGCGTTATGCGAGAGATCGGCACTTCCCGATTAGATGCTGACAGTACTCTGGTTTAAACCAGGGGCTGCGCCCATGCTTTATTATAAAACTCCTATGGCTAAGTGAGTGCGTTCAAGCCGTAAAGTCTGATTGCCTCGTTCGTTGCGCTAAACAACTCCTTCAAGGACCATGTAATTAGATCAAGATTGTTTAGATTCCATCCCGAACACCTCCGTACTATCTACGTGAGGGCAGAAGCCGACGACTGGCCAACCCTCAGATCACATACAACACGGCCGCACAGGAGGAAACAATTCAAAGCATAATAAAATTACTTTACAAAAACCGGCTTTGTTCCCATAATACAAGGCAAATGCAACATGAATACATTTATTCAAATACAATGTCCTGCGTACATTGTGCCGCTACAAGTCGAGACCCCTCTACGACATCCGCGAAATATCGCTCGGGTGTGCGGTGCTCCTTGCCCTCCGGCGGCCCGCTGGCAACTTCAACAACGTTCATCTTCGCCCACCACATCTTGCAGCGAGCGAAGGCCATACGGGCACCCTCAATACAGGCGGAGCGCTTGATGACGTCCAGCCGAGGATAGGCGTTCACCATCCGCCTCACGAGTCCGAAGTAGCTGCCAGGCATAGCTTCGGCTGGCCATAGCCGGATTGTTAAATCATTCATGGCTAATTCGGCCACCTTGTGCAGCTCCACCAGCTGTTTCAGCTGATCGGCGAAGGACATGGGATGCTCTGACACCGCATATTGTGACCAGAAGAGCTTCTCCGTGGAACCCCCTCCTTCGGCTCGATAGAACTCCACAGCGTCCGGTATGCTGCATGGTAGATCAACAAAAGCCCCTGGGGAACTCCGAACCCGGGTTAGTAAAAGGTACTGCTTCTCCGCATATTTGCTCTGCATCTTAAAGGCCTTACCCGCTGTGATCTTCTTGGCCTCTTGGATCTCCTGGAGGGCGGCCTGGGCCTCACTCCGAGCAGTCTCCGCACTCTGACAAGCCTTGGTGAGCTCGGCCTCCTGGGCCGATGCGTCACTCTCCAAGGTCTCACATTTGTTAACTGCATCCTGGAGCTCCTGCTGGATCTCCTTGACCCGGGCCTTCAGCTTCTTGCGGGCGGCTTGCTGCTGGACAGCCTTCTCCTCGACCTCGCTCAGGGCATTCCTCAGGGCCTCGACCTCGGTCGCAACTTCTGCACGTATCATAGTACCGCTGTCAATATACAGCGCTTATCCTTTCCCGAACATACAACAAGTCATTACTCACCTTGCTATCCCTGGAGCCGAACTTTAACCTCGCTGAGCTCATTCTCGGTCAGCTCCAGCCTCCGCTTCAGTTCGGAGACCTCGGCAGCATGCGAGGTCGCGGCCAACAGGGACACCTGCTTATCGATACATATTCAGCCAGACTCTTATAATTAAGGTTTGATCCCCTGTCGGGTTCTTCTTACTGAACACCGGACAGCGTCTCAGGGGCTATGGGCTGTACGGGGTTTTTCCCTTTCTTACCTCGCAACCTGTCAATAGGCTGCTGCAAGCTTCATTCAGTCCGCTCTTGGCGGACTAAACCTTCTCGATCACCGCACCCTTGAGGAAACGGTGCTCATCCACAACGGAGGCGCTTCGTAGCGCCCCCATCAGGTCATCCGGCGCTCCTGGATGGACACGAGCCACCAGTGGAGGCGGCGCACCTCCCTCCTTCAAAGGGGGCTGCTCGCCCGACTCCGGAGCCACATGGGACTCTGGAATCGTATTCGGTTGAGGGCCGAACTGGATACGACCCTCTCCGCCAGTCTCCATGGGATCTGGCTCCCCCATGTGTCCGGTAGTGGAGGTCTGTCACGACCGGTTTTTCAATAAAATATTTATTGAGAGACCAATCCCTTTTACGGACCAGGAAAGAAGAATTCCTTCTCACTGGTAGACAATATCTTGGTCACAGAAGAAAAATACCAGGAGTACTGAATATAATACAAGGTTGAGCGGGGACTGCTCAACAATTTATTACATGAATGCCGATAAACATAGCGGCGGATAGGGTGGCATAACTACTAACTCACGATAACAACGGTGGTGGAAATATCACAACGGAGAGGGTGATATGACTCCTGAAAACTACAGCTCTTCGAGCGTCGGAGTGAGGCTCGAGGAGACTTATTGCGGGTGGCGGAAGCGTATATAATACAAGTGACCAATATCCGGGATCGCACAGGACTGACTGGGATTCCTCTAGGCGTCGGACGCGCTATCAAACTCTTCATCCAAGAGATCGCCTTCGTCAACATCTGGCCAAATCAACAAGCCAGGTGAGTACTATGAAAGTACTCGCAAGACAGTTCGGACAAAGGATATAACAAATGTAAACATGAAGCATATGAACAGATTAACCAGTGCGTTCAGACATAGAGATAATAAATGCTGGGGGCCAAGCGAGGGTCTGAATGACTCCTCGAGAGGAAACTGCAAGAATAGTAATACTGGTGCCAAACGAGGGTCTGAATGACTCCTCGAGCGGAAACTGCAAGAATAGTAATACTGGTGCCAAACGAGGGTCTGAATGACTCCTCGAGAGGAAACTGCAAGAATAGTAATACTGGTGCCAAACGAGGGTCTGAATGACTCCTCGAGCGGAAACTGCAAGAATAGTAATACTGGTGCCAAACGAGGGTCTGAATGACTCCTCGAGCGGAAACTGCAAGAATAGTAATGCCGCAGTCGGGCGTCAGGGCGACACCACATAAAGGGCTTTTAACAGAAAATAAAAGACATACATGCCACAGTCGGACGTCTGAGCGACATCACATAAAGGGCTTATATTATAACTCAATAATCCAGTAGCTCGAGAACATAAATTATTACAAGTACGAGACAAATATAAGGTTAGTCCATTCACAGGAATAATAATTAAACCGAGTTTACCACTTGAGCTTGTTCACCGGGGATAAAATTTTCACGAGGATAGATATGGATATACTGGTTACTCTAATTGATCATGATGACTTGAAAGGATTTGACTCTGCAGAGTTTGTACTTAACCACAGCCAACGGATTTCAGTAGTCACGGGGACTAGTTCCGTTTGCGGTGTTTTGGAAGAAACACGTCTAACCAGTACACACCCATTCAACATTCCGAAGCCAGGGATCACCCTCGGCAACGTTCAAGAAAAACCTTGAGACGGGGAGGCTACAACCTCGCGTAGCATGGGATCAAATTTCTATACGCGCGCTCTAAGGGGGTGCCCCCCCTCTCGGTCCCAACCGGAAACACCCATGCCCCCTGACCGGATGACTGGCTTTAATCCTGGGCCAAGGAACCATCATCCCGGCCCCTCTGTTTGGTGTGTACACGGAAAGAGGTTACCAACTTACTAAACCGCATCCTGGCAAAGAAACATGTTGTAGCACGGAAGGGGAAAGAACGATAACGTGACTCCGTCCACGTTAACGTCGGAATTTGTCGGATGACGCAAGGCTGGTATGCTACAACAGTACCACCTTGTTGCCCTTCATGTCACCACATGATTAGGCCATCCCTCACCAGAGATCATCACAACTTTGGAACATGCGGGTAGTTGCCTCACAAGCAACGGGGAAACTCACCGATACTCATATGCCACGCACAAACTTTCACGCAAACATGCAAACACCTATCATATCAAAGGTTCAAACATGCTTGCCTGGTTCGGAGAAGTCGGAGTCTAGCTCGGCGAAGTTCACGGCTCCGTCACCTCTTCCGGAACCTACGGCATAACGAAAACGGGCACTAACGTGAAAACCAACGCGTGCATAAAAACTCCTCCAAATTTTTTCCAAATAAATCCTATAAAAAACTAGACAAAATTTTAAGACTGTCAGAAAAAGAATCACCCAAAAATCACTTTTCATTAAAAAGTTATAAAGGTTTTTGTCCAGGGACTCATCTGTAATGAAACAGAAAAGTTCCAGGGGTTTAACTGAGAAAATAAAAAACGCTTCGGAAAAAAATGCGCAAGCTCAAAGGGAAAGCGTATTTGCCCGAAGGCGCCAACAGAAAACGGTTCGAGGGAGAAGAGAATAGAGGCTGACAAGGGGGGTCCACATGTCAGGTTTGAAAAGGCTCGCCGGCGCCCGAAGACTGCGGTGGTCACCGGCGTCGAACCACGGCGAGACAGGGAGATCGGAGTGTACCAAGAGCTTCAGCGTGTCCTTCCGCGTCGGTGGGTGGTGGACTCGAGCGTCGGAGAGCACCACGTCGATGGCGACACTTTCTCCGGCGGACGGCGGCTCGGGTGATGGTGGAGAACTCCGGTGGAGGGCTGCAAACTTTGAATTGAAGCGCGGGTCAGAAGAGTGGATGCATAGGGGAGCTACTGGCAAGAAATGGGAGGCAGAGGTGCACGCACGGGAGCGAATCGAGCTGGATCCCGTGGCGGGTCGCGGCGGCCGGAGTCGAGGAAGGAGACCTCCTCGGGGCTCTTCCAGTGGCTAGGCGTGCTCTAGGTGGAGTGCAGAGGTGGTGTGGGTTCGAGTTGAAGCTCGGGGCCTCTATTTATAGGCGGATCGAGGGGGTGGCCGTGAACGGAGAATCTCCGGCGAGCAATTACGGCGATGCAGTGGATTGGCAGGAGGTTTGAGTGGCCAGGCAGCATCAGTGGGAGTTACTGGTGTCGTTCCCCCGCTAATCCCGGTTGGTCTTGGCGTAACGGCGCCGGTCCACGGTGGGGTGACCGCACGGGCACGACGACGGCAGAGAGCGCGCTCCGCGCCCAGCGGTTCACGACGAGAGTGGCAGCGCGTTCTGGGGAGTGGAAGGCCACGCGGCGATCTCCGGTGGCTTGGGCGGCGCTGGGTAGCGCCGTCTGCGCCGCGCCTCTCTCTGGCGGCCGCAAAGCCGCCGCTGGCGTCGGTCACGGGGCGGCGCACCTCTTCCAGCACGTCGCCGACGTCCGCAAGGCTCCAGGCGCTCGTGCGGTGCAGAGGACAAGGGGGAGGGGACAGGGAACACGGCGACACAGCGGCACTGGCGAGATCGACGTCGGGTTCTGAAGAAAACGACAGTGGTTCAGCCACTGTTAACTGAACTTGACTGTATTTGATTTTGACAATGCTCTGCAGGTGTTCGACAGAATGATTAGGCAAGCAGAATTTTTTTTCTGGAGCTGGGACTTGGTGAGGTGACCACTCAATGCACCCAGAGGCTGCCTGATTTTATTCAAAAATTTTGGAGAAGGATTTGAATGAATTTCACCAAATTTGACAAATCTGGTCCAAACTTGCAGCAAGTGTAGTTTGAAAATTTTGAACTGAAGACCAGTGGATCTTCATGGATCTTGGTTGAGGGTTCAAAGGACTAGGAAGAGAAAAAGGTTTGGGGTCAAAAATCAAAGCAGAAAGAGTAGTTCCTTAGTAAACCCCCAAGGGCTAGAATAGAGGGCAGAAATTGTTTGAATAAGATTTAAATGGAAAAATAAATATATGGGGAGGTTCAACTTGCTGGATTTGATGCAATTCATGATCCAAAGATGAGGGAAGGTTTAGGAGAGTGGATTTGCACTAAGGCCATGGCAAGAGAGAACTGTTGAAAGTGGTAAAAGATTATTCCAAAAGCTATAGAGTATTTATCAAAGAGATTTTCAAAAGGCATTTTTCCAAGAGAAAAGCATTTTGGTTTGAGTCCAAATAAAAGCAAGAACCTCCAAGACTAAAAACAAGTCTTGGGTGAATCCAAATAAAACTCTTGCCATAAAGATATTTTGAAAGGGAGGGTTCTTTTGAAGAAAAATTTAAATCACCTCCCTCAAGTCAAATAATTTTTTTGAAAAATCCAAATAAAATTTTGGGTGTCACAACACCTACCCCCTTAGGAAAAATCTCGTCCTCGAGATTTCAGCTGATCCTCGAATAGATATGGGTACTCTGCCTTAAGAAAATCTTCCCTTTCCCATGTAGCTTCATCCTCAGTGTGGTTGCTCCACTGAACTCTGAAAAACTTAGTTGTTTTCTGACGGGTCCTCCTTTCAGACTCTTCCAGTATCTTTATTGGCCGCTCTCTGTAGGTGAGATCTGGTTGCACATCAATGCTCTCATGAGGCACATGCTTCTCCGGGTTACTCACACATTTTCTCAATTGGGAGACAAGGAATACGTCATGGACGTCGGACAGCTCCTTGGGTAAGTCTAGTTTGTAGGCTACTGTGCCTCTTCGTGCCTTTACACAAAATGGTCCGATAAATCTCGGGGCTAGCTTTCCCTTAATTTTGAACCGTTGCAGGCCCCTCATAGGGGACACTCGTAGGTATACGGAATCACCGGGTTCAAAGCTGACCTCACGATGTTTTTGATCGTAGTAGCTCTTTTGTCGGCTCTGCGCTGTCTTCAGTCTGTCCCTGATCTGCTTAACTTTCTCCTCGGCCTCTTTAAGCATGTCTGGGCCGAAGATACGGCTGTCACCTGTTTCTGACCAATTCAGTGGGGTACGGCACCTCCGTCCGTACAATGCTTCAAAGGGTGCCATTTGCAAGCTGGCTTGGTAACTGTTGTTGTAAGCAAACTCGGCATACGGTAAACTCTCTTCCCAACTGGATCCATAGGTGAGCACACAGGCTCTCAGCATATCCTCCAGGATTTGGTTTACACGTTCCGTTTGTCCATCAGTCTGAGGGTGGTACGCTGTACTAAAAGCTAGCTGCGTGCCCAGAGCTTGTTGCAGGTGATCCCAAAATTTGGAGACAAACTGTGTGCCTCGGTCGGATATTATAGTCTTTGGGACTCCATGCAAACAAACTATACGGGAGAGATAAAGTTTGGCCAGTCTTTGTGTGGAGTAGGTAGTCTTCACGGGAATGAAATGAGCAACCTTGGTTAGTCGGTCTGTGATGACCCATATGGCGTCATTTCCGCGTTGTGATCGAGGTAATCCGACAATGAAGTCCATTCCTATTTCATCCCATTTCCACTCCGGTATCCTGTTTGGCTGGAGTAGCCCTGCTGGCTTTTGATGCTCGGCCTTGATGCGCTGACATGAATCGCAACAAGCAATAAATGTGGCTATATCTCTTTTCATACCGTGCCACCAAAATCTTTCCTGAATGTCTTTGTACATTTTGGTTCCTCCAGGATGGATCGAGTATGGTGCGGTGTGGCTTTCGGTTAAGATTTGTTGCTTGAGCTCCTCAATGTTAGGTACGCAAAGTCTGTCTCCGTACCATAATATTCCTTCACTGTCTGTGACGAACTCAGAAGCCTTACCAAGGTTCATTTTCTTCTTTATTCCTTCGATGCTGGGATGTCCCTGTTGAGCCTTCTTAATTTGTTCCACTAGGGTGGGTTGTATCTCCAGATTTGTTATGGTGCCCTCAGAGACTAACACCATGTTGAGCCTAGCGAACTCTTGCTGAAACTCAGGCCTCAAGTTTTGCGGACCGTCGCTGTCCGGGCTGGGGTTTCGACTAAGGGCATCAGCCACTACATTTTCTTTCCCTGGATGGTAGTGAATGCCGACATCATAGTCCTTGACCAATTCCAACCAGCGTCGTTGGCGTAAGTTTAGCTCCGGTTGAGTGAAAATATACTTAAGGCTCTTATGGTCCGTATATATTTCACAGCGATTTCCCAACAGAAAGTGCCTCCACTCCTTGAGTGCGTGTATGACTGCTGCTAGCTCCAAGTCATGTGTTGGGTAATTTTCCTCATGTTTTCGCAGCTGCCTGGAGGCATACGCGACAACTTTGCCATCCTGCATTAGTACACATCTGAGGCCTTTTCGGGACGCGTCACAAAATACTTCAAAACTCTTGTGTATGTCTGGCACAGTTAAGACTGGTGCGGTTGTCAGCTTCTTCTTGAGTTCTTGGAAGCTTTTCTCGCATGCTTCCGTCCATACAAATTTCTTATCCTTCTTGAGCAACTGTGTTATTGGTTTTGCCACAGTGGAGAATCCTTCAATAAATCTTCTGTAATATCCGGCCATTCCCAGGAAACTCCGCACATCTGTAACGTTGGCGGGTGGCTTCCAGTCAAGTATGGTTTTGACTTTTTCTGGGTCTACGGCCACGCCTTCTTGGTTCAATATATGGCCTAGGAAACCAACTTGCCTTAGCCAAAATTCGCACTTGCTAAATTTGGCGTATAACTGATGTTTCCTTAATTCTCCCAAAACAATTCTGAGATGCTCAGCATGCTCTTCTGGTGTCCTTGAGTAAACCAGAATATCGTCAATGAATACCACAACAAATTTGTCCATGAATTTCATGAACACTTTGTTCATGAGGTGGACGAAATATGCGGGAGCGTTTGTTAGACCAAAAGGCATCACTGTGAACTCATATAATCCGTATCTGGAAGTGAATGCTGTCTTGGGGATATCTTCTGTCCGTACTTTCAATTGGTGATATCCCGATCTCAAATCAATCTTTGAGAACACCTTGGCTTGTGCGAGCTGGTCAAACAAATCATTTATCCGTGGCATCGGATATTTGTTTTTGATGGTGACCATATTGAGAGCTCGATAGTCTATACACAGTCTCAGTGTCCCATCCTTTTTCTTGGCGAACAACACTGGCGAACCCCATGGTGAGGAGCTGGCTCGAATAAATCCTTTGTCCAATAATTCCTTTATCTGCTTCTTCAACTCCACCAATTCTGAGGGTGCCATCCTATAAGGTTTCTTATAGATGGGAGCGGTGCCAGGTGCTAGTTCGATGCTGAACTCTATCTCTCGGTCTGGTGGCATGCCTGGTAGTTCTTCAGGGAATACATCAGGAAACTCGCATACCACTGGAACTTTTCTCAGTTCTGCAATGTCCACTTTGTTCAGTTTTGGTTGCCGTGATCGTGGCCTTTCTTGAGCGGTAACCTTTATTGTCTTGCCGTGATGGTGAGTGAGAATCACGGTCCGATTGAAACAGTCAATGAATCCTTTGTTGGTGGTTAACCAGTCCATCCCTAAAATGACATCCAGTCCTTTATTCTCCAACACGATGAGATTTGCTTGGACCTGTAGTCCTTCGAACTCAATGACCACTCCTTGGCAGTAACTCTGCGTGATTTGCTTATTTCCGGGGGACTTGATGATCATAATTTTTCCAAGGGGAGTATCGGAAAACCATGTTGCAAAACAAAATTCTTCGAAACGAACGAATGGGAAGCTCCAGAATCAAACAAAACCGTGGCAGGTACTGTGTTGACAGGGAACGTACCGAGCACGATGTCTGGGGCATTCTGCGCTTCTTCCCTGGTCACATGGTTCAGGTGACCCTTCCTGTGGTTGTTGTTGGGATTGAAATTGTTGCGCTTGGGGGCTGGATTGTTCCCACCATTGTTTGGCTTGGGGGCCGCGTTCCTTGGCTTTGGGCATTGTTTAGCATAGTGCCCTTCTTCCCCACAAGCATAGCATGTGACCCCTGGATGGTACGTGAACTCTTTGTCCCTGGCATGAAACTGTCTGACGGGCCTTGGATCGGTAGTCGTGGATCTCCTTTCTTCTGTCCTTGGAACCTCAGTCTTGCTTCGGTTGTTGCGAGTAAGAGTCGTCTTGTCCCTCTTTCACTTACGGATATCTTCCAGACTACGGCGCTCATTCTCCAAGGTAATGGCCTTGTCAACCAGAGTTTTAAAATCCGGAAAGGTGTGTACAATCAGTTGGCATCTTAGTGCTGGTGCCAGGCCGTCCAGGAATTTTTCCATCTTCTTGTTTTCTGTCATGTGCTCGTCGTAGGCATAACGAGATAACTGAGTAAACTGACCATTGTATTCTGTCACTGACATGCCTCGCTGCTTCAGGTCATCAAATTCTCTCTTCTTGATTTTTATGATGCTCCTGGGGATGTGTGCCCCACGGAAGCCTTCCTTGAATTCCTCCCAGGTGATGTTGTGTTCACTGGGATGCATGTATAGGAAGTTTTCCCACCATGTTGCAGCTGCTCCAGTAAGGTAGTGTGGTGCATAAAGCACCTTCTCATGATCTAAACACTGAGCAATAATCAGTTTCCTTTCAATGTCACGGAGCCAATCATCGGCTTCTAGCGGCCTATCGGTGTGAGCAAACGTTGAAGGGCGAGTCTTCTGTAATTCAGATAACTTGGAATGAGGCTGATAGGGTTCACGGTGGTTTCCCATATTGATGACGTGTCTCATCATCTCTTGGTGCTGTTGCTGGCTTTGTTCGAAGAGTCGGCATACTTGAGACAGGGCTGCTTCGCTGTCCTGTTGACTGGACTGACCCTGAGTGAAATTGTTGCTAGTCTGTGTCCCATAAACCTCTTCTGGCTGATTGGGCATGGAGCGAGTCCACGGGTGAGACATTTTTCCAGTCTGGGGGTATTATTTAGCAAAAACTCATAAGAAGAACTGTGTGGCAGAAGGAAAATCTTGCAAGGGCAACAATTTAAAATACCTCAAGGTTTTCAAGAAAACGTAAACGATTTTGCATGGAGAAAAGACTGCTTAACACAAATCTTACACGCGAAAAGCAAACACAAGATACAACACTCAGGATGTGCGTACACAATCCTGACATGTTATTTAGACTAGCGTACTCCTCCGGAAAGCAGCGAACACACTAATACAAACTAGCGTACAGAGAAAACACATCATACAAGCAGACATAACGCGCGGCTACTCGGCGCTCTCAGTCGGAGATGGTGACGATGTCCTTTCCCTTGCCGAGGGCAAGACTCAGCGGTCCAGGAGAATCAACCTCCACCTCCTCTCTAGCTGGCTCCTGGCGCGTAGCACTGCGCTGCGGTGATGGTGCGGGAGCGACGGGTGGCAGAGCGGGTGCGGCAGGCGGTCTAGCTCTGACTGGAATAGGAGCGATGACTCGGTCGAACTCCTCAGTTGTGGGCAGACGGCGAGCAGTGGCCAAGACGGCCGGTGCATAAGAGGCTGAAGACGAGACGAATGTCAGAGGCGGTGCCGTGTGGAGAAGCTCCTTCCTGCTGGCAGGACCGCCCCGGACTAAGTCCATGCGGGCAGCCACCAGATCGTCTACGAGGTTGTCGAAAGACTCCTCCAGAGCCTTGAGATACTCCACAACCATCTCGATGGCTTCATCTCGTTCTCCCCGATAGCAGGCGAATGCATAGTGACTGGTGTATGGCACATGGCATGGGAGGTAGCGGTAGCGGCGAGTCTTCATCGTAGGAAGGATGTCCCGCAGACGAGCTATCGCCTCACGGGCAGCTATCTGCATGGCATGCCTCTCCGTAGGCATGGACCTTCCCACAAAACGGAAGTGGCGAGCGGCAGAACATCCTCCCTTGAATTGCACCACAGCTTGGTGCATAGACACGTCGTCGCTGAGCTTGTGCTGATAAAGTGTGAACTCCGGGCGAGTCGCTGGCCCGAGCGTGAGCTTGGTGATGGAGACGAGGAGCTTGACAAACCCCTCGGGCACGTTCGTGAACACTCGATTCTCACAGCTGCTGCCAGCCATCTACAAAAGTAGGCAAAAATTCTGAGTAGTCATGTCATAAATGTATGATGACCAACAGAAAATAGCTACAATTGCAAAATGCTGAAAAAGCACAAAAGACGCTAATAACCGATTAGCGATCGCACCTAGTGGCTTCCTACAGTCAGCCTGGCTCTGATACCAAGCTTGTCACGACCGGTTTTTCAATAAAATATTTATTGAGAGACCAATCCCTTTTACGGACCAGGAAAGAAGAATTCCTTCTCACTGGTAGACAATATCTTGGTCACGGAAGAAAAATACCAGGAGTACTGAATATAATACAAGGTTGAGCGGGGACTGCTCAACAATTTATTACATGAATGCCGATAAACATAGCGGCGGATAGGGTGGCATAACTACTAACTCACGATAACAACGGTGGTGGAAATATCACAGCGGAGAGGGTGATATGACTCCTGAAAACTACAGCTCTTCGAGCGTCAGAGTGAGGCTCGAGGAGACTTATTGCGGGTGGCGGAAGCGTATATAATACAAGTGACCAATATCCGGGATCGCACAGGACTGACTGGGATTCCTCTAGGCGTCGGACGCGCTATCAAACTCTTCATCCAAGAGATCGCCTTCGTCAACATCTGGCCAAATCAACAAGCCAGGTGAGTACTATGAAAGTACTCGCAAGACAGTTCGGACAAAGGATATAACAAATGTAAACATGAAGCATATGAACAGATTAACCAGTGCGTTCAGACATAGAGATAATAAATGCTGGGTGCCAAGCGAGGGTCTGAATGACTCCTCGAGAGGAAACTGCAAGAATAGTAATACTGGTGCCAAACGAGGGTCTGAATGACTCCTCGAGAGGAAACTGCAAGAATAGTAATACTGGTGCCAAACGAGGGTCTGAATGACTCCTCGAGCGGAAACTGCAAGAATAGTAATACTGGTGCCAAACGAGGGTCTGAATGACTCCTCGAGCGGAAACTGCAAGAATAGTAATGCCGCAGTCGGGCGTCAGGGCGACACCACATAAAGGGCTTTTAACAGAAAATAAAAGACATACATGCCACAGTCGGACGTCTGAGCGACATCACATAAAGGGCTTATATTATAACTCAATAATCCAGTAGCTCGAGAACATAAATTATTACAAGTACGAGACAAATATAAGGTTAGTCCATTCACAGGAATAATAATTAAACGGGGTTTACCACTTGAGCTTGTTCACCGGGGATAAAATTTTCACGAGGATAGATATGGATATACTGGTTACTCTAATTGATCATGATGACTTGAAAGGATTTGACTCTGCAGAGTTTGTACTTAACCACAGCCAACGAATTTCAGTAGTCACGGGGACTAGTTCCGTTTGCGGTGTTTTGGAAGAAACACGTCTAACCAGTACACACCCATTCAACATTCCGAAGCCAGGGATCACCCTCGGCAACGTTCAAGAAAAACCTTGAGACGGGGAGGCTACAACCTCGCGTAGCATGGGATCAAATTTCTATACGCGCGCTCTAAGGGGGTGCCCCCCTCTCGGTCCCAACCGGAAACACCCATGCCCCCTGACCGGATGACTGGCTTTAATCCTGGGCCAAGGAACCATCATCCTGGCCCCTTTGTTTGGTGTGTACACGGAAAGAGGTTACCAACTTACTAAACCGCATCCTGGCAAAGAAACATGTGGTAGCACGGAAGGGGAAAGAACGATAACGTGACTCCGTCCACGTTAACGTCGGAATTTGTCGGATGACGCAAGGCTGGTATGCTACAACAGTACCACCTTGCTGCCCTTCATGTCACCACATGATTAGGCCATCCCTCACCAGAGATCATCACAACTTTGGAACATGCGGGTAGTTGCCTCACAAGCAACGGGGAAACTCACCGATACTCATATGCCACGCACAAACTTTCACGCAAACATGCAAACACCTATCATATCAAAGGTTCAAACATGCTTGCCTGGTTCGGAGAAGTCGGAGTCTAGCTCGGCGAAGTTCGCGGCTCCGTCACCTCTTCCGGAACCTACGGCATAACGAAAACGGGCACTAAGGTGAAAACCAACGTGTGCATAAAAACTCCTCCAAAAATTTTCCAAATAAATCCTATAAAAAACTAGACAAAATTTTAAGACTGTCAGAAAAGAATCACCCAAAAATCACTTTTCATTAAAAAGTTATAAAGGTTTCTGTCCAGGGACTCATCTGTAATGAAACAGAAAAGTTCCAGGGGTTTAACTGAGAAAACAGAAAACGCTTCGGAAAGAAACGCGCAAGCTCAAAGGGAAAGCGTATTTGCCCGAAGGCGCCAACAGAAAACGGTTCGAGGGAGAAGAGAATAGAGGCTGACAAGGGGGGGGGGGTCCACATGTCAGGTTTGAAAAGGCTCGCCGGCGCCCGAAGACTGCGGTGGTCGCCGGCGTCGAACCACGGCGAGACAGGGAGATCGGAGTGTACCAAGAGCTTCAGCGTGTCCTTCCGCGTCGGTGGGTGGTGGACTCGAGCGTCGGAGAGCACCACGTCGACGGCGACACTTTCTCCGGCGGACGGCGGCTCGGGTGATGGTGGAGAACTCCGGTGGAGGGCTGCAAACTTCGAATTGAAGCACGGGTCAGAAGAGTGGATGCATAGGGGAGCTACTGGCAAGAAATGGGAGGCAGAGGTGCACACACGGGAGCGAATCGAGCTGGATCCCGTGGCGGGTCGCGGCGGCCGGAGTCGAGGAAGGAGACCTCCTCGGGGCTCTTCCAGTGGCTAGGCGTGCTCTAGGTGGAGTGCAGAGGTGGTGTGGGTTCGAGTTGAAGCTCGGGGCCTCTATTTATAGGCGGATCGAGGGGGTGGCCGTGAACGGAGAATCTCTGGCGAGCAATTACGGCGATGCAGTGGATTGGCAGGAGGTTTGAGTGGCCAGGCAGCATCAGTGGGAGTTACTGGTGTCGTTCCCCCGCTAATCCCGGTTGGTCTTGGCGTAACGGCGCCGATCGACAGTGGGGTGGCCGCACGGGCACGACGGCGGCAGAGAGCACGCTCCGCGCCCAGCGGTTCACGACGAGAGTGGCAGCGCGTTCTGGGGAGTGGAAGGCCACGCGGCGATCTCCGGTGGCTTGGGCGGCGCTGGGTGGCGCCGTCTGCGCCGCGCCTCTCTCTGGCGGCCGCAAAGCCGCCGCTGGCGTCGGTCACGGGGCGGCGCACCTCTTCCAGCACGTCGCTGACGTCCGCAAGGCTCCAGGCGCTCGTGCGGTGCAGAGGACAAGGGGGAGGGGACAGGGAACACGGCGACACAGCGGCACTGGCGAGATCGACGTCAGGTTCTGAAGAAAACGACAGTGGTTCAGCCACTGTTAACTGAACTTGACTGTATTTGATTTTGACAATGCCCTGCAGGTGTTCGACAGAATGATTAGGCAAGCAGAATTTTTTTCTGGAGCTGGGACTTGGTGAGGTGACCACTCAATGCACCCAGAGGCTGCCTGATTTTATTCAGAATTTTTGGAGAAGGATTTGAATGAATTTCACCAAATTTGACAAATCTGGTCCAAACTTGCAGCAAGTGTAGTTTGAAAATTTTGAACTGAAGACCAGTGGATCTTCATGGATCTTGGTTGAGGGTTCAAAGGACTAGGAAGGGAAAAAGGTTTGGGGTCAAAAATCAAAGCAGAAAGAGTAGTTCCTTTGTAAACCTCCAAAGGCTAGAATAGAGGGCAGAAATTGTTTGAATAAGATTTAAATGGAAAAATAAATATATGGGGAGGTTCAACTTGCTGGATTTGATGCAATTCATGATCCAAAGATGAGGGAAGGTTTAGGAGAGTGGATTTGCACTAAGGCCATGGCAAGAGAGAATTGTTGAAAGTGGTAAAAGATTATTCCAAAAGCTATAGAGTATTTATCAAAGAGATTTTCAAAAGGCATTTTTCCAAGAGAAAAGCATTTTGGTTTGAGTCCAAATAAAAGCAAGAACCTCCAAGACTAAAAACAAGTCTTGGGTGAATCCAAATAAAACTCTTGCCATAAAGATATTTTGAAAGGGAGGGTTCTTTTGAAGAAAAATTTAAATCACCTCCCTCAAGTCAAATAATTTTTTTGAAAAATCCAAATAAAATTTTGGGTGTCACAAGGTCTCGCCTCGTGGCGCCTCCCGGACAACGTCTTGGCCTCCTCCCTTCGGAGCGGCCCTCCGGGACAGCACTTCAGTGTCGTTCCTGATCCCGGGGGAGTAAGCAGGCGGTGGCGATATGCTCGCCATCTCCGATGGAGCCAGCGAACCTCCAGATGAGGATCCCTAGATAAGGTCACGGGCCGGACTGCAATAGTGTAGTTGACCATGTTAAAATAATAAAGAGAAAGGGCTGGATATGCACACAAATAAACCATGTCACTTACGATGCGGCCTGCGGTTTAGTGCGGGGGCGTCGCTCCGGACTGCTATCCACGTCCCACGCGGTATTGACCGCTGGGGCGCCCTTCCCCTTTTTGGGTGCTTTCGCCTCCAGATGTGCCGAGGCCGCCCTCTTCTTCTTCTTCTCGGGAGGAGGGTTGTTTTCCTCCTCCTCCTCCTCCTCTTCCTCGTCATTGTCCTCAGGGACAGAGGAATGAGCCTCGTCGTCTTCGGACGTCGCGTCCGAAGTGCCCTTACGACGAGGGCCGCTCTTGGCCCCCTTGGCTTTCTTCCTGGCCTTCTTCTTCGGTGCCATATATGGCGTCGGGACCAGCATCTTCGCCAGGCGCAGGATCACTGGCTCTTTGGGCAGGGAGCCGGACACTGGATCCGCTTCGCCCTCTCCACCCTGTCCTGAGAGAGCAATACTAAAATCTCAGACGTCATCCCCGAAAACATTTAAGCCGGGAATACACCAAAAGTAACATACCTCGTTGGCGGGGTGTTTGCAACTATGACCACGGTCTGAGTCCGTGGCCGGTGGCTTCTCATTGCCCTTAAAGAACAACTTCCAGGCCCCTTCATGAGAAGTCTCGAAGAGCCTCTTCAAGGTCTGGTGCTTCTTCGAATTGAACTCCCACAAAGGGCGGCTTCGGCGCTGGCACGGAAGAATCCGGTAGACTAGCATCACCTGGATGACGTCAACGAGCTTGACGTTCTTGGTCAGGAGGTGAGTCGCATGGGAGCTCCGGAGCGGAATTCGGCAGTTGCGGCCCAGGTGGTGCCGCGAGGTTCTGTGATGTAGAACCACTACTTCTGCCACTCCTTTACTGTCTTCACAAAGGTGCCTTTGGGCCAGGAGACGTTGGACAGCTTGCTCACCATGGATCCTCCGCACTCCGCGTGCTGGCCATCCACCACTTTCGGCTTCACATTGAAGAATTTGAGCCACAGCCCGAAGTGGGGATGGATGCGGAGGAAGGCCTCGCACACGACGATGAACGCCGAGATGTTGAGGAAGGAATTCGGGGACAGATCATGGAAATCTATCCCGTAATAATACATCAGCCCGCGGATGAAAGGGTGTTGTGGAAACCCGAGCCCGCGGAAGAAATGGGGGATGAATACTACCCTCTCTGTGGGCTCCGGCATGGGGACAACTTGTCCCTCGGCCGACAGACGATGGATGATCTCCTTCGCCAAATATCCGGTCGCCCGGAGCTCAGTAATGTCCTCCTCCTTGACGGAGGAGACCATCCACTTGCCCTGACCACCGGATCCGGACATAGTTGCTTGAGTGGAAAGGAGATGAGAACTTGGGCGCTGGAGCTTGAGATCGGAAAGGCGGAGGCAGAGAGAAAGCGTGAGGAGAGGAAGGAATCCTTATCCCCTTATAAAGGCAGCAAATATTAAACGCCTCCTCACTCGCCTCATGATTTGCCTATTCCCAAGGGCTGTATAAACGGCACAGTTGGGTTACCCATGCCCGCATTGATGAGAATCCCGCAATAAGGGGACACGATCTTTGTTTCGACAAGACGTGCCAATAACAACCGCGTCTCGAAACGTGGGATGGCAGAAAAACAGTTCGAAATTATGACCGGACGAACATGATGTCGTGTTGAAAAGAAGGTGTCAACAGATTAGATTCGTACAAATATTATATTCTCTCTGCGGTTGTGTATGGTGTGACGCAGATCCAGATACAGTCATCGCATCCGAAGACTATCTTGGAGTTCGGGAAAAGGGGAACCTGCCTTGCAATGCCGAAGACAAATCTGCACGTCGAACTCCTCGTCATTAAAGCCACGTTCAGGGGCTACTGAGGGATTCCTAGACTAAGGGGTCCTCGGGCGTCCGGCCTGTTATCCATGGGCCGGACTGGTGGGCTGTGAAGACATGAAGGCCGAAGACCGCACCCGTGTCCGGATTGGACTCTACTTGGCGTGGAAGGCAAGCTGGGCAATCAACTATGAAGATTCCTTCTTATGTAACCGACTCCATGTAAACCCTAGATCCCCTCGGTGTCTATATAAACCGAAGGGGATAGTACGGAAAGGACACCGCATATACTCATTACCATAGTCATAGGCTAGACTTCTAGGGTTTAGCCATTACGATCTCGTGGTAGATCAACTCTTGTAATACTCATATCCATCAAGATCAATCAAGCAGGAAGTAGGGTATTACCTCCATAGAGAGGGCCTGAACCTGGGTAAACATTGTGTCCCCCGTCTCCTGTTACCATCGATCCTAGACGCATAGTTCGGGACCCCCTACCCGAGATCTGCCGGTTTTGACACCGACACCCCCCTCCACAGAAACACACCTCGGTCATATCATCGAAGCCCTGCGCCGGTAACTTCATCATCACCGTCACCACTCCATCGTGCTGACGAAACTCTCCCTCGGCCTCAACTGCATCAAGAGTTCGAGGGACATCATCGAGCTGAACGTGTGCAGATCGCGGAGGTGTCGTGCGTTCGGTACTTGGATCGGTTGGATCGCGAAGACGTTCGACTACATCAACCGCGTTACTAAATGCTTTCGCTTTCGGTCTACGAGGATATGTGGACAAACTCTCCCCGCTCGTTGCTATGCTCCTCCTAGATAGATCTTGCGTGATCGTAGGAATTTTTTTGAAATACTACGTTCCCCAACAGTGGCATCTGAGCCAGGTCTATGCGTAGATGTTATATGCACGAGTAGAACACAAAGAGTTGTGGGCGATAATAGTCATACTGCTTACCAGCATGTCATACTTTGATTCGGTGGTATTGTTGGATGAAGCGGCCCAGACCGACATTACATGACCGCGTTCATGAGACTGGTTGTACCGCCGTGCTCCGCACACAGGTGGCTAGTGGGTGTCTGCTTCTCCAACTTTAGTTGAATCGAGTGTGACTACGCCCGGTCCTTGTTGAAGGTTAAAACAGAACACTTGATGAAAAATCATTGTGGTTTTGATGCGTAGGTAAGAACGGTTCTTGCTAAGCCCGTAGCAGCCACGTAAAACTTGCAACAACAAAGTAGAGGACGTGTAACTTATTTTTGCAGGGCTTGCTGTGATGTGATATGGTTAAGACGTGATGATATATAAATTGTTGTATGAGATGATCATGTTTTGTAACAGTTATTGGCAACTGGCAGGAGCCATATGGTTGTCGCTTTATCGTATGAAATGCAATCGCCATGTAATTGCTTTACTTTATCACTAAGCAGCAGCGATAGTCATAGAAGCAATAGTTGGCGACATGACAACGATGCTTCGATGGAGATCAAGGTGTCAAGCCGATGACGATGGTGATCATGACGGTGCTTTAGAGATGGAGATCAAAGGCACAAGATTATGATGGCCATATCATATCACTTATTTTGATTGCATGTGATGTTTATCTTTTATGCATCTTATTTTGCTTAGTACGACGGTAGCATTATAAGATGATCTCTCACTAAAATTTCAAGGTATAAGTGTTCTCCCTGAGTATGCACCGTCACGACAGTTCTTCGTGCTGAGACACCACGTGATGATCGGGTGTGATAAGCTCTACGTTCACATACAATGGGTGCAAGCCAGTTTTGCACACGCAGAATACTCGAGTTAAACTTGACGAGCCTAGCATATGCAGATATGGCCTCGGAACACTGAGACCGAAAGGTCGAGCGTGAATCATATAGTAGATATGATCAACATAGTGATGTTCACCATTGAAAACTTCTCCATCTCACGTGATGATCGGACATGGTTTAATTGATATGGATCACATGATCATTTAGATGACTAGAGGGATGTCTATCTAAGTGGGAGTTCTTAAGTAATATGATTAATTGAACTTTAATTTATCATGAACTTAGTCCTGATAGTATTTGCACAACTATGTTGTAGATCAATAGCTCACGATGTAGCTCCCCATTTATTTTTGATATGTTCCTAGAGAAAAACTATGTTGAAAGATGATAGTAGCAATGATGCGGACTAGGTCCGTGATCAGAGGATTATCCTCATTGCTGCACAGAAGAATTATCTCCTTAATGCACCGCTAGGTGACGGACCTATTGCAGGAGCAGATAACAGACGTTATGAATGTTTGGCAAGCTCGGTATGATAACTACTTGATAGTTTAGTGTGCCATGCTTTACGGCTTAGAACCGGGACTTAAAAAATGTTTTGAACGCCACGGAGCATATAAGATGTTCCAAGAGCTGAAATTGGTATTTCATACTCATGCCCGAGCCGAGAGGTATGTGACCTCTGACAAGTACTTTGCCTACAAGATGGAGGAGAATAGCTCAACCAGTGAGCAAGTGCTCAAATTGTCCGAGTACTACAATCGCTTGAATCAAGTGGGAGTTAATCTTCCAGATAAAATAGTGATTGACAGAGTTCTCTAGTCACTATCACCAAGTTACTGGAACTTCGTGATGAACTATAAAATGCAAGGGATGACAAAAACGATCCCCGAGCTCTTCGTGATGCTGAAATCGATGAAGGTAGAAATCAAGAAAAGCATCAAATGTTGATGGTTGACAAGACCACTAGTTTCAAGTAAAAGGGCAAGGGAAAGAAAGGGAACTTCAAGAAGAATGGCAAGCAAGTTGCCACTCCCATGAAGAAGCCCAAAGCTAGACCCAAGCCTAAAACTTAGTGCTTCTACTGCGAAGGAAATGGTCACTGGAAGCGGAACTGCCCCAAATACTTGGCGGATAAAAAGGATGGCAAAGTGAACAAAAGTATATATGATATACAATGTTATTGATGTGTACTTTACTAGTGTTCATAGTAGCCGTGGGTATTTGATACTGGTTCAGTTGCTATGATTAGTAACTCGAAACAAGAGTTACAAAATGAACAAAGACTAGTTGAGGGCAAGGTGACGATGTGTGTTGGAAGTGATTCCAAGGTTGATAAGATCACCATCGCACACTCCCTTTACCTTTGGGATTAGTGTTGAACCTAAAATAAATGTTATTTGGTGTTTGCGTTGAGCATAATATGATTCGATCATGTCTATTGCAATATGGTTATTCATTTAAGTCAAAGAATAATTTTTATTCTGTTTACATGAATAAAACCTTCTGTGGTCATACACCCAAGGCGAATGGTTTATTGAATCTCGATCTAGTGATACACATATTAATAATATTGATGCCAAAAGATGCAGCGTTGATAAATGATAGTGCAACATATTTGTGGCACTGCCGTTTAGGTCATATTGGTGTAAAGCGCATGAAGAAACTCCATGCTGATGGTCTTTTGGAATCACTTGATTATGAATCACTTGATGCTTGCGAACCATGCCTCATGGGCAAGATGACTAAGACTCCATTCTCCGGAACAATGGAGCGAGCAACTGACTTATTGGAAATAATACATACTGATGTATGCGATCCGATGAGTGTTGAGGCTCGTGGCGGGTATCGTTATTTTCTGACCTTCACAGATGATTTGAGTAGATATGGGTATATCTACTTGATGAAACATAATTCTGAAACATTTGAAAAGTTCAAAGAATTTCAGAGTGAAGTGGAAAATCATCGTAACAAGAAAATAAAGTTTCTACGATCTGATCGCGGAGACGAATATTTGAGTTACGAGTTTGGTCTTCATTTGAAACAATGTGGAATAGTTTCGCAACTCACGCCACCTGGAACACCACAGCGCAATGGTGTGTCCGAATGTTATAACCGTACTTTATTAGATATGGTACGATCTATGATGTCTCTTACTGATTTACTGCTATTGTTTTGGGGTTATGCATTAGAGACAACTGCATTCACATTAAATAGGGCACCATCTAGATCGGTTGAGGCGACACAGTACTGTTGGCGTTCTGGGAACGGGGGTCCCCAGACTTGCCTACCTGCGGCCCACAGCGTGGCTAAGCAGCAGGCCGTACGGCCCATCTTCGTCAACAAGGCACCCAAGACCCTCGTGAGGGTCCAAGCCTCGCGAGGCGGACGACGCAAGACCTCCTCTGGAGTGGCCTAGCCAGGCAGGCTCACGAGGAGCGGAGATATCAAGGCAAGGCAAACCTCACGAGGCTCTCGTGACGTGAGCCATGACGAACGGTACCAGGCAGGTGCCAGGCGGGCGCCGCTGCGCCAGCGCCCTTATTTCCTCTTTGGTGCTAAGGAGGCCAGCGCAGGCGAAGAGTACCGAGGCATCAGGCAAAGGTTGCCATATTGGTGCAATGAGACCAAGACCAGGAGGACGGCAAGGCGGAGGTCATCGTGGAGCCCAAGACGACGTCACCCCAGAGCTTTTTGCAGGCAAAGACCGCTTTTGTCAGGATAGCTTGTACTAGCTGTCCCCCTTCAAATTTGCCCGCCGTTGTTGGCTCCCTTCCCGCTCGATATTTGGGAAGAGGACGAGGGCCTCTATAAATAGGACTAGCCACCACAGTAGGAGGCAACTAATCCCGCACTAGTTCAGATCATCCTCAACTACACAAGCACAAGAACACCTCAACCTCAGGAGGCTGTTCTTACCTTGTACTGTTCATCATCAGCCCAAGAGGCAATCCACCACCACCACACTGGAGTAGGGTATTACACCACAACGGTGGCCCGAACCAGTATAAACCTCGTGTCTTTCTGTGTTGCGAGTTCGTCAAGTTCATCCGCGAGATCTTAGCGAGCTAGAGCGTAGATCGGTAGGAGGGAGAGACTTCGCGCGCACCCTAGTGTTCGAACCTTAAGGCTTTGCCGGAACCCCACATCCGACATTTGACGCGCCAAGTAGGGGTGCGCTGGAGCTCCTCTCCACCAACCTGCGCCCCGTGCCGCCGCGCTTCGCTCCCATGGCAGGTGCGCCGCCATCCGCCTCTGCGACCGACACTAGCAGCAGGGAGTCTAGGTACCGAGCCCTGGCCGCCGCCCTGCGGCGATTGCAGTGGCCAGCCAAGTTCAAGCCGGAGATGCCGCTGCGTTACGACGACGCGGCAGACCCGGCGCCGTTCCTACAGGCATACGAAGAGGCCGTCCTCGATGCCGGAGGCGACGGCAAGATCATGGCCAACTGGTTCCCCATGGCCCTCGCCGGCGAGAGCCACGCGCCTGGCTGCTCAACCTCCCGGGGTCCACGGTGGCGTCCTGGGAGGAACTCCGCGACCTCTTCACCACGCGCTACGCGGTGCCGGCGCACCACGCGGTCGCGGCACTGCTGGGTGGCTCTCAAGCACTGCCTTCAGATCGCCGCGTCAAGCCTTTCTTCCGTCAGATTGGGGCAGCCTCCAAGCGCCCGGGGGCTGCGCCGGGTTGGGTTGCGCCGGAGGCCGACCTCACCTTCGATTCAGAAGACCACCCCGGCTCCACCGCCGGCTCTGGCATGCTCCCAATGCTCTGCACGCCTACCATCTGCAACGTGGCCATCACCAAGACCCTCCTCAACTTGCTCTCCGTAGAAGCCTTTAGCCTCCTCCACGTGCCGCCCGAGCGGCTTAACCTCAGCAAGCCTTTTTCGGGAGTGGGTGGTGGAGCTTCCCACTCTCTGGGGCAGATCCGCCTCCCCGTGACCTTCGGCATGCGCGACAACTACCGCACTGAGCTGGTGGACTTCGACATCGCCCGCATCGGTCTCCCGTACACTGCCATACTCGGGTACCCGGCTCTTGCTCAGTTCATGGCGGCAACTCACCCGGCCTACAACCTCATGAAGATGCCAGGGAGCAAGGGCGTCCTCACCATCAAGGGGGACACTAAGGAGGCGGTGATGGCGCTCAGACTCGCCTTCAAGACCACGGCAGCAGCGCAGCCAGCCGGCGCCAGTACGCCCGAGACAAAGGAGACCGCGCCCGCCAAGAAGAAGCAGTTGTTCACCCAAGACAAGGCGGAGACCAAGCAGGTGCCGGTTGACGAGGACGGGTCTTCAGGAGCCACCTTTACCATAGGAACCAGCCTGCACCGGGAACAAGAAGAAGCTTTGGTGAGGTTTTTGCGCGCGAACAAGGAGATATTCGCGTGGGAACCCAATCAGCTGGTAGGGGTCCCGAGAGAGGTGATCCAGCATCATCTAAGGGTGTGCCCCAACATGCGCCCCGTGAAGCAGCGGGTGAGACGGCAGTCCACTGAGAAGCAGGCCTTCATCGTCCAAGAGACACGCAAGCTGGAGGCGGCTGGTACCATTCAAGAAGTTCGATACCCTGATTGGCTGGCAAACCCCGTCGTAGTACCGAAGAAAGGTGGGAAGGAACGGATGTGCGTCGACTTCACCAACCTTAACAAAGCTTGCCCCCAAGATCCGTTCCCCCTCCTGCGCATCGATCAAATTGTCGACTCCACCGCCGAGTGCGACTTGCTGTGTTTCCTGGATGCGTTCTCTGGATACCATCAGATCAAGATGGCGGTGGAGGATGTGGAGAAGACGGCCTTCCTGACACCATGTGGGGTGTACTGCTACACCTGCATGCCCTTCGGCCTTCGCAACGCGGGCGCAACCTTTCAGCGGCTGATGCACATCGCCTTGGGGCGGCAACTCGGCAGGAACACAGAGGCCTACGTTGATGACATAGTGGTCAAATCTCGCGAGGCGAGGACATTGATTCAAGACTTGGAGGAGACCTTTGAGAGCTTGCGCCGGGTGAACTTGAGGCTTAACCTGGAGAAGTGCGTGTTTGGCGTCCCCTCCGGCAAGCTACTAGGGTTCCTCGTATCCCACAGAGGGATCGAGGCGAATCCGGAGAAGATCAAGGCCATCGAAGACATGAGCCCACCACAGACCCTCAAGGAGATGCAAAAGCTGGCAGGACGGGTGACCGCGCTAGGGCGTTTCATCTCTAAGCTAGGCGAGCGCGCCTTACCCTTCTTTAAGCAAATAAAGAAGAAGGGCCCCTTCGAGTGGACCCCGGAGGCCGACCGGGCCTTCCAAGACCTCAAGAAATACCTCACCAGCCCCCCGGTGATGGTGGCACCGCGGCCTCTCGAACCTCTGGTACTGTACCTTGCTGCCACCCCGTACTCCGCCAGCGCGGCGCTGGTGGCGGTTCGGGAGGAGTGCCAAGACAAGGGTGTGCCGCGCCAAGCCAGAGCCGATGCAGCGCAGGGTCAAGAAGGCGCAGCAGAGCCATCAGCGGCAGAAGACCAAGCTCAGCAGGGCAACATTGCAGAAGCTCCTGAGGACGACCAAGTCTCAGGAAACCCCCCACCTCCGGATATGCCACAATCTCCGTAGGACCCGAGCCTCAACAGTGTGCCAGCCCTCGTCGAGCACCCGGTGTACTTCGTCAGCACCGTACTGCGGGACGCAAGGGCACGCTACCCCATGCCGCAAAATCTCCTGCTCGCACTCTTGGTGGCCTCGCGCAAGTTGCGACACTACTTTCAGGGCCACCCAATCAAGGTCGTCTCATCTTACCCATTGGAGAGGGTACTCAGGAGCCCAAACTCAGCCGGAAGGGTCGCTGAATGGAACATCGAGCTGCAAGCATTCCAGCTGGAGTTCAGCACCACCAGGGTCATCAAGGGAGCCGCGCTCGCCGATTTTGTGGCAGAATGGACAGATGCCCCGGCTCTTGAGGAAGGAGAAGACCGGTCCACCTCCCCAGGAAGTGAGGCACCAGACGGCTGGGTCATGCATTTCGATGGCGCCTTCGCGCACCAGGGCGCGGGGGCTGGAGCAGTGCTCATCTCGCCCACTCAGGACAAGCTTTACTACGCCGTGCAACTCTGCTTCCAGCACGGCGAGAAGGTCTCCAACAATATCGCAGAATACGAAGGCCTCATAGCAGGCCTGAAGGCTGCGGCGGCTCTGGGGTGAGGCGCCTTACCGTCAAGGGCGACTCGCAGCTCCTCGTCAACTTCTCCAACAAAGTGTACGAGCCGAAGGACGAGCACATGGAGGCCTACCTTGCGGAGGTGCGCAAGATGGAAAAGCAGTTCTCGGGCCTGGAGCTGCAGCACGTGCCCCGGGGCACCAACAAGGAAGCCGACGACATCGCCAAGAGAGCATCCAAGCGGCAACCGTGAGAGACCGGCGTCTTCGAAGAGCGGTTCTTCAAGCCGTCAGCTACGCCACCTCTTTCAAGCACGACTCAGCCTCGGGAGGAGCTCCCGCGGCCCCCTGCCATGGGAGCCCCAGCTTGCGGCCCAACCTCAGGAGCTCAGCTGCTCTTAGCGCTCGAGCCCCAGGAGGAGTGCTGGGCCAAGGAATTCAAGGAGTACCTGATGCACGGGACGCTGCCGGAGAAGGAAGAAGACGCGAAGTGCGTGGCCCGACAAGCCACGGCATACTGCATTCAAGACGGCGAGTTGTACAGGAAACGGCCGAACGACGTCACGCTGCGCTGCATCTCCAACGATCAAGGAAGGGAGCTGCTGATTGACATACACGGTGGGGACTGTGGACATCACTCATCGTCAAGGACCCTCGTCGGCAAAGCCTTCTGCAGCGGATTCTATTGGCCTACAACACTCAACGATGCAGTCGAGCTGGTGAAGTCCTGCGAAGCTTGCCAATTCCACGCCAAGCAAATCCATCAGCCCGCTCAGGGCCTCCAAACCATTCCGCTCACGTGGCTGTTCGCGGTCTGGGGGCTAGACATCTTAGGCCCGTTCCCACGAGCGCCAGGGGGCTACCATTATCTCTACGTCGCCATCGACAAGTTCACCAAGTGGGCGGAACTGGAAGCCGTCCGTACCATTCCAGCCGGCTCTGCTGTCAAGTTCATCAAGGGCCTCGTGAGCCGCTTCGGGGTCCCCAGTCGCATCATCACATATAACGGCTCGCAGTTTACTAGTAACCTCTTCAAAACCTACTGTGCTAACCTTGGAACGCAGATCTGCTACGCTTCGGTGGCCCACCCCAGGAGCAATGGTCAGGCCGAACGCGCCAACGCTGAGGTCCTGAGGGGTCTCAAGACCAGGACCTTCAAGAAGAAGCTGGAGGCCTGCGGCAGGGGCTGGCACGACGAACTCCAGTCCGTGCTGTGGTCCATCCGTACCACCGCTACCAAGCCAACGGGCGAGACTCCGTTCTTCCTCGTCTACGGAGCCGAAGCAGTCCTCCCTCATGAGGTCAAGCATCGCTCCACGCGGGTCCTGGCGTTCGAAGAAACGTAGCAGGACGCCATGCGGGGGATGGATCTCGTGCTGGGGGAGGAACGCCGACGCGAAGCCGCATTGAGGGCGGCAAGGTACCAACAAGCGCCGCGGCGGTACCATTGTCGCAACATCCGCTCCAGGACGCTCGAGGTGGGTGACCTCGTCCTGAGGCGGGTCCTCTCCAGGGAAGGGCTGCACAAGCTTTCGCCCATGTGGGAGGGCCCGTTCAGGGTCATCCATGTATCCAGGCCGGGTGCAACGCGCCTGGAGACGCGGGACGGGATACCCATCTAGAACGCCTGGAACATCCAGCACCTCCGGAAGTTCTATCCATGAAGCAAGGCCCAGAGCCTGAGAAGAAAGGCCCAGAGCCTGTGAAGAAGGCCCGATGCCTGTGAAGAATCGCCGCCCGTGACACTCTCACGTAATAATGAGTGGGGCTGTACACGCCCCGGAGTCTTAGGAGCGCCGGCCTCAGGCCCTGGGGCTCCCTCCCATGCCTAGTGGACAGCACTTAGCTCCGCGCTGGTGAGAAGACTTGAAGACTAGATTAGGTGCCGGACGCGGCTTTTCATTTGCTTTCCGTAGTTGGCTCGCTTTTCCTTAATCAGAGTTGCTCTTGGTGTTCGTTGCTGATTTGGTTCCCTAGCCTTTTACCGCTTTTTTCGGCTCTAGTTTGTTGTGTTCTCTCTCTCGCATGCCTCGCGAGGGGGCTAGGCAGGCGCCCTCGCGAGCATTTCTCTTCTCTTTGCCTTCTCGCGAGCCACCCTCGTTCGAGCCTGGAAGCTGGCACATCTCTCCTAAAACCGTGCCCCTCGGGTATCGCGATACAAGGCGCCAAGTCAAGGCTTGGGTGGACGGCAAATCCTTTAGTACACCTCCTAACGATTTTTTTGCAGTTTTCGAGCAACGCAGACACCACGTGAAGGAAAGGGCGCCCCAAGCGCACCAGGTTAAGTTATCTTTGCACAAAACAACAACATGGCATGGGAACGACACGCACAGTGCATTAACCAAAGAACCACAGTTCGATACACGCCCCTCTGGGCCCATACTGGTTTCATTCTCCGATGCAGGAAAGAAAGAAAAACTGAGCAAAGCAGCGTTGCAGCAATCCGCAGAGGCAGGCCCTTGGCGACGCCCCGAGCCTAGCCAGACCCCTCCTCACGCTTCATGGAGGTGCGACGACGAGATGACCCGCTGCCTCCTTCGAAGCGGGCGCGGCGGCTGGTCGTAGCCACCACTGCTGGAGCTGTCACCGGAGGAAGAGCCGCCATAGCTGGAGGAGACGCGGTCGCCGCCGAGGGCAGGCTCGCCCTCGTCCTCATCACGACCATCACCAAGGCCGAGCACCTCCTCACCGTCGTTCGTCTCGGGGCAGCACCCGGCGCGGCGACCATCTTCCCCGAACACCCTCAGATAGAGGGTCGATTCACCATCGTACCTGAAGTGGAGGGTGCACTGCCTGCCCAGGCCGCGCGCGCGGGCAAACGTCTGCCAGCCGCGGGCCAGGGCTATGTTACCCGCGGCGGAAGTCTCGACCGCAACCCAAGAGGCACTGCTGCAGCAGCCGTCCGCCTGCAGCCAGAGCCTGCTCGGACCAGAGGCCGGCAGCTCGCCGGCGAAGAAGCGCGGAAGTTGGAGCCAGTTACCGGCCGGGCTCTCCGACCAGACAACGAACTCCGGTGACACCTCAGCCGAATGGAAGAATGGGCGGGGAGGCCGCGCCACCATCGCGCGCCTCCCCTCATCGGCTGAACCACCATGGATGGGGCGATCCCCTCCGCGTGCCGCGGTGCCACCTCGACGGTGGGCCACGGCGGGGGTCGCTGCATGCTTGCGCGGACGGCCGCGGCCGCGCTTGGGCGCCGGGGAACCGAGGCCCTCGCAAGGGGCCTTTCCTTTCTCGGCGGTAGAGAACTTCTTTCGTGGCGCCATCGATGGCACTGCAAGCAAGGAGGAAGAAGCAAGCAAGCAAGGAAGAGATGGGCAACGGGGGCTCCGGCCCCCTCCCCATTTATAGCAAGAGAAGACCAACCGGCGTCTCCCACGATCGCAGGTAATGATGGTTTTCCTTGCATGTCGCAGGGACTTGTCAAGTCGTGCAGTTGCCGAGGTAGCGTGGGGAAGCGGAGACGCCCACGTCCAATCAACCGCCACGCATCGACCGAGGCCGCGGGCTTTTGGGGCCCGCGGTGCTCCGAACTTGACCCATAGCTTCGCCGTGAAGCCAAGCCCGAGCGCACCTTGGGCCCTAGGGCTACTGTCGGCGTTCTGGGAACGGGGGTCCCCAGACTTGCCTGCCTGTGGCCCACAGCGTGGCTAAGCAGCAGGCCGTACGGCCCATCTTCGTCAACAAGGCACCCAAGACCCTCGTGAGGGTCCAAGCCTCGTGAGGCGGACGACGCAAGACCTCCTCTGGAGTGGCCTAGCCAGGCAGGCTCACGAGGAGCGGAGATATCAAGGCAAGGCAAACCTCACGAGGCTCTCGTGATGTGAGCCATGACGAACGGTACCAGGCAGGTGCCAGGCGGGCGCCGCTGCGCCAGCGCCCTTATTTCCTCTTTGGTGCTAAGGAGGCCAGCGCAGGCGAAGAGTACCGAGGCATCAGGAAAAGGTTGCCATATTGGTGCAATGAGACCAAGACCAGGAGGACGGCAAGGCGGAGGTCATCATGGAGCCCAAGACGACGTCACCCCAGAGCTTTTTGCAGGCAAAGACTGCTTTTGTCAGGATAGCTTGTACTAGCTGTCCCCCTTCAAATTTGCCCGCCGTTGTTGGCTCCCTTCCCGCTCGATATTTGGGAAGAGGACCAGGGCCTCTATAAATAGGACTAGCCACCACAGTAGGAGGCAACTAATCCCGCACTAGTTCAGATCATCCTCAACTACACAAGCACAAGAACACCTCAACCTCAGGAGGCTGTTCTTACCTTGTACTGTTCATCATCAGCCCAAGAGGCAATCCACCACCACCACACTGGAGTAGGGTATTACACCACAATGGTGGCCCGAACCAGTATAAATCTCGTGTCTTTCTATGTTGCGAGTTCGTCGAGTTCGTCCGCAAGATCTTAGCGAGCTAGAGCGTAGATCGGTAGGAGGGAGAGACTTCGCGTGCACCCTAGTGTTCTAACCTTAAGGGTTTTTCGGAACCCCACATCCGACAAGTATGAACTGTGGTTTGGCAAGAAACCTAAGCTGTCGTTTCTTAAAGTTTGGGGCTGTGATGCTTATGTGAAAAAGCTTCAACCTGATAAGCTCGAACCCAAATCGGAGAAATGTGTCTTCATAGGATACCGAAAGGAGACTGTTGGGTACACCTTCTATCTCAGATCCAAAGGCAAGATATTCGTTGCTAAGAATGGATCCTTTCTAGAGAAGGAGTTTTTCTCGAAAGAAGTGAGTGGGAGGAAAGTAAAACTTGATGAGGTAATTGTACCTTCTCCCAAATTGGAAAGTAGTTCATCACAGAAATCAGTTCCAGTGATGCCTACACCAATTAGTGAGGAAGTTAGTGATGATGATCATGAAACTTCAGATCAAGTTACTACCGAACCTCGTAGGTTAAACAAAATATGTTCCGCACACGAGTGGTACGGTAATCCTATTCTAGGAATCATGTTACTAGACCATGACGAACCTACGAACTATGAGGAAGCGATGATGAGCCCAGATTCCGCGAAAGGGTTTAAGGCCATGAAATCTGAGATGGGATCCATGTATGAGAACAAAGTATGGACTTTGATTGACATGCCCGATGATCGGTGAGCCATTGAGAATAAATGGATCTTCAAGAGGAAGACAGACGCTGATAGTAGTATTACTATCTACAAAGCTCGAATTGTCGCAAAAGGTTTTCGACAAGTTCAAGGTGTTGACTACGATGAGATTTTCTCACTCGTATCGATGCTTAGAGTCTGTCCGAATCATGTTAGCAATTGTCGCATTTTATGAAATTTGGCAAATGGATGTCAAAACTGCATTCCTTAATGGATATCTCAAAGAAGAGTTGTATATGATGCAACCAGAAGGTTTTGTCGATCCTAAAGGTGCTAACAAAGTTTGCAAGCTCCAGCAATCCATTTATGGACTGGTGCAACCCTCTCGGAGTTGGAATATACGCTTTGATAAGGTGATCAAAGCATATGGTTTTATACAGACTTGCGGTGAAGCCTGTATTTACAAGAAAGTGAGTGGGAGCACTACATCATTTCTGATAAGTATATGTAAATGACATATTGTTGATAGGAAATAATGTAGAATTTTTCTGGAAAGCATAAAGGAGTGTTTGAAAGGAGTTTTTCAAATAAAGACCTCGGTGAAGCTGCTTACATATTGAGCATCAAGATCTATAGAGATAGAACAAGACACTTGATAAGTTTTTTCAATGAGTACATACCTTGAGAAGATTTTGAAGTAGTTCAAAATGGAACAGCCAAAGAAGGAGTTCTTGCCTGTGTTGCAAGGTGTGAAGTTGAGTAAAGACTCAAAGCCCGACCACGGTAAAAAATAGAAAGAGAACGAAAATTCATTCCCTATGCCTCAGTCATAGGTTCTATGAAGTATGTGTTGGGGAACACAGTAATTTCAAAAAAAATCCTACGCACACACAAGATCATGGTGATGCATAGCAATGAGAGAGGAGAGTGTAGTCCACGTACCCTCGTAGACCGTAAGCGGAAGCGTTATGACAACACGGTTGATGTATTCGTACATCTTCACGATCCGACCGATCCTAGTACCGAAAGTACGGCACCTTCGCGATCTGCACACCTTCGGCTCAGTGACGTCCCATGAACTCTCGATCCATCTGAGTGTCGAGGGAGAGCTTCGTCAGCACGACGGCGTGATGAAGCTACCGGCGCAGGGCTTCGCCTAAGCACTGCAACGATATGATCGAGGTGGATTATGGTGGAGGGGGCACCGCACACGGCTAAGAGATCAATGATCAACTTGTGTGTCTATGGGGTGCCCCCTCCCCCGTATATAAAGGAGTAGAGGACGGGGGAGGGCCGGCCCTCTATGGCGCGCCCTGGAGGAGTCCTACTCCCACCGGGACTAGGAATCCACCCCTTCCCTAGTTGGACTAGGAGAGAAGGAAGGGGGAGAGAGGGAGGAAGGAAAGGCCCCCCCTTCCTAGTCCAATTCGGACCAGAGGGGGAGGGGGCGCGCGGCCTGCCCTGGCTGCCCCTCTCTCTCTCTCCACTAAAGCCCATTAGGGCCCATATACTCCCCGGGGGGTTCCGGTAACCCCCCTGGTACTCCGGTATATGCCCGAACTCTCTCGAAACCTTTCCGATGTCCAAACATAGTCATCCAATATATCGATTTTTATGTCTCGACCATTTCGAGACTCCTCGCCATGTCCGTGATCATATCCGGGACTCCGAACTACCTTCGGTATATCAAAACACATAAACTCATAATACCGATCGTCACCGAACGTTAAGCATGCGGACCCTACGGGTTCGAGAACTATGTAGACATGACCGAGACTCATCTCCGGTCAATAACCAATAGCGGAACCTGGATGCTCATATTGGTTCCTACATATTCTACGAAGATCTTTATCGGTCAAATCGCATAACAACATATGTTGTTCCCTTTGTCATCGGTATGTTACTTACCCGAGACTCGATTGTCGGTATCTCAATACCTAGTTCAATCTCATTACCGGCAAGTCTCTTTACTCGTTCCGTAATGCATCATCCCGCAACTAACTCATTAGCCACATTGCTTGCAAGGCTTATAGTGATGTGCATTATCGAGAGGGCCCAAAGATACCTCTCCGACAATCGGAGTGACAAATCCTAATCTCGATCTATGCCAACTCAACAAGTACCATCGGAGACACCTGTAGAGCACCTTTATAATTAGCCAGTTACGTTGTGACGTTTGGTAGCACACAAAGTGTTCCTCCGGTATTTGGTAGTTGCATAATCTCATAGTCATAGGAACATGTATAAGTCATGAAGAAAGCAATAGCAATATACTAAACGATCAAGTGCTAAGGTAACGGAATGGGTCAAGTCAATCACATCATTCTCTAATGATGTGATCATGTTAATCAAATGACAACTCATGTCTATGGCTAGGGAACTTAACCATCTTTGATTCAACGAGCTAGTCAAGTAGAGGCATACTAGTGACACTCTGTTTGTCTATGTATTCACACATGTACTAAGTTTCCGGTTAATACAATTCTAGCATGAATAATAAACATTTATCATGATATAAGGAAATATAAATAACAACTTTATTATTGCCTCTAGGGCATATTTCCTTCAGTCTCCCACTTGCACTAGAGTCAATAATCTGGATTACACAGTAATGATTCTAACACCCATGGAGTCTTGGTGCTGATCATGTTTTGCTCCTGAGAGACGCTTAGTCAACGGGTCTGCAACATTCAGATGCGTATGTATCTTGCAAATCTCTATGTCTCCCTCCTTGATATGATCGTGGATGGAATTGAAGCGTCTCTTGATGTGCTTGGTTCTCTTGTGAAATCTAGATTCCTTTGCCAAGGCAATTGCACCAGTATTGTCACAAAAGATTTTCATTAGACCCGATGCACTGGGTATGACACCTAGATCGGATATGAACTCCTTCATCCAGACTCCTTCATTTGCTGCTTCCGAAGCAGCTATGTACTCCGCTTCACACGTAGATCCCGCCACGATGCTTTGCTTAGAACTGCACCAACTGACAGCTCCACCGTTCAATATAAATACGTATCCGGTTTGTGACATAGAGTCATCCGGATCAGTGTCAAAGCTTGCATCGACGTAACCATTTACGACGAGCTATTTGTCACCTCCATAAATGAGAAACATATCCTTAGTCCTTTTCAGGTATTTCAGGATGTTCTTGACCGCTGTCCAGTGATCCACTCCTGGATTACTTTGGTACCTCCCTGCTAAACTAATAGCAAGGCACACATCAGGTCTGGTACACAACATTGCATACATGATAAAGCCTATGGCTGAAGCATAGGGAACAACTTTCATTTTCTCTCTATCTTCTGAAGTGGTCGGGCATTGAGTCTGTCTCAACTTCACACCTTGTAACACAGGCAAGAACCATTTCTTTGCTTGATCCATTTTGAACTTCTTCAAAACTTTATCAAGGTATGTGCTTTGTGAAAGTCCAGTTAAGCGTCTCGATCTATCTCTATAGATCTTGATGCCCAATATATAACCAGCTTCACCGAGGTCTTTCATTGAAAAACTCTTGTTCAAGTATCCTTTTATGCTATCCAGAAATTCTATATCATTTCCAATCAACAATATGTCATCCACATATAATATTAGAAACGCTACAGAGCTCCCACACACTTTCTTGTAAATACAGGCTTCTCCAAAAGTCTGTATAAAACCATATGCTTTGATCACACTATCAAAACGTTTATTCCAACTCCGAGATGGTTGCACCAGTCCATAAATGGATCGCTGGAGCTTGCACACTTTGTTAGCATCCTTTGGATCGATAAAACCTTCGGGTTGCATCATATACAACTCTTCTTCCAGAAATCCATTCAGGAATGCAGTCTTTACATCCATTTGCCAAATTTCATAATCATAAAATGCAGCAATTGCTAACATGATTCGGACGGACTTAAGCATCTCTACGGGTGAGAAGGTCTCATTGTAGTCAACTCCTTGAACTTGTCAAAAACCTTTTGCAACAAGTCAAGCTTTGTAGACAGTAACATTACCGTCAGCGTCAATATTCTTCTTGAAGATCCATTTATTCTCGATGGCTTTCCAATCATCGGGCAAGTCAACCAAAGTACACACTTTGTTCTCATACATGGATCCCATCTCAGATTTCATGGCCTCAAGCCATTTCGCGGAATCTGGGCTCATCTTCGCTTCCTCATAGTTCGTAGGTTCGTCATGGTCAAGTAACATGACCTCCAGAACAGTATTACCATACCACTCGGGTGCGGATCTTACTCTGGTTGACATACGAGGTTTGGTAGTAACTTGATCTAAACTTACATGATCATCATCATTAGCTTCATGACTAATTGGTGTAGGAGTCACAGGAACAAATTTCTGTGATGAACTACTTTCCAATAAGGGAGCAGGTACAATTACCTCATCAAGTTCTACTTTCCTCCCACTCACTTCTTTCGAGAGAAACTCCTTCTCTAGAAAGGATCCATTCTTAGCAACGAATGTCTTGCCTTCGGATCTGTGATAGAAGGTGTACCCAATAGTCTCCTTTGGGTATCCTATGAAGACACATTTCTCCGATTTGGGTTCGAGCTTATCAGGTTGAAGCTTTTTCACATAAGCATCGCAGCCCCAAACTTTAAGAAACGACAACTTGGGTTTCTTGCCAAACCACAGTTCATAAGGTGTCGTCTCAACGGATTTAGATGGTGCCCTATTTAATGTGAATGCAGCCATCTCTAAAGCATAACCCCAAAACGATAGCGGTAAATCAGTAAGAGACATCATAGAACGCACCATATCTAATAAAGTGCGGTTACGACGTTCGGACACACCATTACGTTGTGGTGTTCCGGGTGGCATGAGTTGCGAAACTATTCCGCATTGTTTCAAATGAAGACCAAACTCGTAAGTCAAATATTCTCCTCCACGATTAGATCGTAGAAACTTTATTTTCTTGTTATGATGATTTTCCACTTCACTCTGAAATTCTTTGAACTTTTCAAATGTTTCAGACTTATGCTTCATCAAGTAGATATACCCATATCTGCTCAAATCATCTGTGAAGGTGACAAAATAACGATACCTGCCGCGAGCCTCAACATTCATTGGACCACATACATCAATATGTATGATTTCCAACAAATCTGTTGCTCGCTCCATCGTTCCGGAGAACGGCGTTTTAGTCATCTTGCCCATGAGGCATGGTTCGCAAGTACCAAGTGATTCATAATCAAGTGATTTCAAAAGTCCATCAGAATGGAGTTTCTTCATGCGCTTTACACCAATATGACCTAAATGGCAGTGCCACAAATATGTTGCACTATCGTTATCAACTCTGCATCTTTTGGCTTCAATATTATGAATATGTGTGTCGCTACTATCGAGATTCAACAAAAATAGACCACTCTTCAAGGGTGCATGACCATAAAAGATATTACTCATACAAATAGTATAACCATTATTCTCTAATTTAAATGAATAACCGTCTCGCATCAAAAAGATCCAGATATAATGTTTATGCTTAACGCTGGCACCAAATAACAATTATTCAGGTCTAAAACTAATCCCGAAGGTAGATGTAGAGGTAGCGTGCCAACGGCGATCACATCGACTTTGGAACCATTTCCTACGCGCATCGTCACCTCGTCCTTAGCCAATCTTCGCTTAATCCGTAGTCCCTGTTTCGAGTTGCAAATATTAGCAACAGAACCAGTATCAAATACCCAGGCACTACTGCGAGCATTAGTAAGGTACACATCAATAACATGTATATCATATATACCTTTGTTCACCTTGCCATCCTACTTATCCGCACAATACTTGGGGCAGTTCCGTTCCAGTGACTAGTCCCTTTGTAGTAGAAGCACTCAGTCTCAGGCTTAGGTCCAGACTTGGGCTTCTTCACTTGAGCAGCAACTTGCTTGCCGTTCTTCTTGAAGTTCCCCTTCTCCCCTTTACCCTTTTTCTTGAAACTGGTGGTCTTGTTGACCATCAACACTTGATGCTCTTTCTTGATTTCTACCTTCACAGCCTTTAGCATTGCGAAGAGCTCGAGAATTGTCTTATCCATCCCTTGCATATTGTAGTTCATCACGAAGCTCTTGTAGCTTGGTGGTAGTGATTGAAGAATTCTGTCAATGACACTATCATCAGGAAGATTAACTCCTAGTTGAATCAAGTGATTGTTATACCCAGACATTTTGAGTATATGCTCACTGACAGAACTATTCTCCTCCATCTTGCAGCAGTAGAACTTATTGGAGACTTCATATCTCTCAATCCGGGCATTTGCTTGAAATATTAACTTCAACTCCTAGAACATCTCATATGCTTCATGACGTTCAAAACGTCGTTGAAGTCCCGGTTCTAAGCCGTAAAGCATGGCACAGTAAACTAGCGAGTAGTCATCAACTTTGCTCTGCCAGACGTTCATAACATCTGGCGTTGCTCCTACAACGGGTTTGGCACCTAGCGGTGCTTCTAGGACGTAATTCTTCTGTGCAGCAATGAGGATAATCCTCAAGTTACGGACCCAGTCCGTGTAGTTGCTACCATCATCTTTCAACTTAGCTTTATCTAGGAACGCATTAAAATTCAACGGAACAACAGCATGGGCCATCTATCTACAACAACATAGACATGCAAAATACTATCAGGTACTAAGTTCATGATAAATTAAAGTTCAATTAATCAAATTACTTAAGAACTCCCACTTAGACAGACATCCCTCTAATCATCTAAGTGATCACGTGATCCATATCAACTAAACCATGTCCGATCATCACGTGAGATGGAGTAGTTTTCAATGGTGAACATCACTATGTTGATCATTTCTACTATATGATTCACGCTTGACCTTTCGGTATTAGTGTTCCGAGGCCATATCTGCATATGCTAGGCTCGTCAAGTTTAACTCGAGTATTCTGCGTGTGCAAAACTGGCTTGCACCCGTTGTATGTGAACGTAGAGCTTATCACACCCGATCATCACGTGGTGTCTCGCCACGACGAACTTTCGCAATGGTGTATACTCAGGGAGAACACTTGTACCTTGAAATTTAGTGAGATATCATCTTATAATGCTACCGTCGAACTAAGCAAAATAAGATGCATAAAGGATAAACATCACATGCAATCAATATAAGTGATATGATATGGCCATCATCATCTTGTGCCTTTGATCTCCATCTCCAAAGCACCGTCATGATCACCATCGTCACCGGCTTGACACCTTCATCTCCATTGAAGCATCTTTGTCGTCTCGCCAACTATTGCTTCTACGACTATCGCTACCGCTTAGTGATAAAGTAAAGCAATTACATGGCGGTTGCATTTCATACAACAAAGCGACAACCATATGGCTCCTGCCAGTTGCCGATAACTCCGTTACAAAACATGATCATCTCATACAATAAAATTTAGCATCATGTCTTGACCATATCACATCACAAAACATGCCTGCAAAAACAAGTTAGACGTCCTCTATTTTGTTGTTGCAAGTTTTACGTGGCTGTTACGGGCTGAGCAAGAACCGTTCTTACCTACGCATCAAAACCACACCGATTTTTCGTCAAGTATGTGATGTTTTAACCTTCAACAGGGACCGGGCGTAGCCACACTCGATTCAACTAAAGTTGGAGAAACTAACACCAGCCAGCCACCTGTGTGCGAAGCACGTCGGTAGAACCAGTCTCGCGTAAGCGTACACGTAATGTCGGTCCGGGCCGCTTCATCCAACAATACCGCCGAATCAAAGTATGACATGCTGGTAAGCAGCATGACTATTATCGCCCACAACTCACTTGTGTTCTACTCGTGCATATAACATCTACGCATAAACCTGGCTCGGATGCCACTGTTGGGAACGCAGTAATTTCAAAAGAATTCCTACGCACACGCAAGATCATGGTGATGCATAGCAATGAGAGAGGAGAGTGTAGTCCACGTACCATCGTAGACCATAAGCGGAAGCGTTATGACAACGCGGTTGATGTAGTCGTACGTCTTCATGATCCGACCGATCCTAGTACCGAAAGTACGACACCTCTGCGATCTGCACACGTTCGGCTCGGTGACGTCCCACGAACTCTCGATCCAGTTGAGTGTCGAGTGAGAGCTTCGTCAGCACGACGGCGTGATGACGGTGATGATGAAGCTACCTGCGCAGGGCTTCGCCAAAGCACTGCAACAATATGATCGAGGTGGAGGGGGGCACCGCACACAGCTAAGAGATCAATGATCAACTTATGTGTCTATGGGGTGCCCCCTCCCCCGTATATAAAGGAGTGGAGGAGGGGGGAGGGCCGGCCCTCTATGGCGCGCCCTAGAGGAGTCCTACTCCCACCGGGAGTAGGATTCCCCCCTTCCCTAGTTGGACTAGGAGAGAAGGAAGGGGGAGAGAGGGAGGAAGGAAAGGCCCCCCTTCCTAGTCCAATTCAGACTAGAGGGGGAGGGGGCGCGCGGCCTGCCCTGGCTGCCCCTCTCTCTCTCTCCACTAAAGCCCATTAGGGCCCATATACTCCCCGGGGGGTTCTAGTAACCCCCCGGTACTCCGGTATATGCCCGAACTCTCTCGAAACCTTTCCGATGTCCAAACATAGTCATCCAATATATCGATCTTTATGTCTCGACCATTTCGAGACTCCTTGTCATGTCCGTGATCATATCCGGGACTCCGAACTACCTTCGGTACATCAAAACACATAAACTCATAATACCGATCGTCACCGAACGTTAAGCGTGCGGACCCTACGGGTTCGAGAACTATGTAGACATGACCGAGACTCATCTTCGGCCAATAACCAATAGCGGAACCTGGATGCTAATATTGGTTCCTACATATTCTACGAAGATCTTTATCGGTCAAACCGCATAACAACATACGTTGTTCCCTTTGTCACCGGTATGTTACTTGCCCGAGATTCGATCATCGGTATCTCAATACCTAGTTCAATCTCGTTACCTGCAAGTCTCTTTACTCGTTCCCTAATGCATCATCCCGCAACTAACTCATTAGTCACATTGTTTGCAAGGCTTATAGTGATGTGCATTACCGAGAGGGCCTAGAGATACCTCTCCGACAATCGGAGTGACAAATCCTAATCTCGATCTATGCCAACTCAACAAGTACCATCGGAGACACCTGTAGAGCACCTTTATAATCACCCAGTTACGTTGTGACGTGTGGTAGCACACTAAGTGTTCCTCCGGTATTCGGGAGTTCCATAATCTCATAGTCATAGGAACATGTATAAGTCATGAAGAAAGCAATAGCAATATACTAAACGATCAAGTGCTAAGCTAACAGAATGGGTCAAGTCAATCACATCATTCTCTAATGATGTGATCTCGTTAATCAAATGACAACTCATGTCTATGGCTAGGAAAGTTAACCATCTTTTATCCAACGAGCTAGTCAAGTAGAGGCATACTAGTGACACTCTGTTTGTCTATGTATTCACACATGTACTAAGTTTCCGGTTAATACAATTCTAGCATGAATAATAAACATTTATCATGATATAAGGAAATATAAATAACAACTTTATTATTGCCTCTAGGGCATATTTCCTTCAGTATGCTATGCTGTGTACCAAACATATTGTGTACCTTGCCATGAGTTTGACAAGGTGGTACGATATTGATCCAGGAGTGGATCACTTGAGCGGTCAAAATTATCCTTAGAAGACTAAGGAGATATTTCTCGGTTATGGAGGTGATAAAGAGTTCGTCGTGAAGAGTTACGCCAATGCAAGCTTTTACACCGATCTGGATGACTCTGAGTCTCAATCTGGATACATATTGAAAGTGGGAGCAATTAGCTAGAGTAGCTCCAGGCAGAGCATTGTAGACATAGAAAATTTGCAAAATACATACGACTCTGAATGTGACAGACCCATTGACTAAGACTCTCTCACAAGCAAAACATGATCACACCTTAGTACTCTTTGGGTGTTCGACTCTAGTAAAACCCTTTGGGTATTAGTCACATGGCGATGTGAACTATCACAGGGTGATGTTAACTATTGGTGTTAAATCACATGGCCATGTGAACTAGATTATTGACTCTAGTGCAAGTGGGAGACTGATGGAAATATGCCCTAGAGGCAATAATAAAGTTATTGTTTATTTCCTTATTTCATGATAAATGTTTATTATTCATGCTAGAATTGTATTAACCGGAAACTTAGTACATGTGTGAATACATAGACAAAACAAAGTGTCCCTACTATGCCTCTACTTGACTAGCTTGTTTATCAAAGATGGTTATGTTTCCTATCCATAGACACGTGCTGTCATTTGATAAATGGAATCACATCATTAGGAGAATGATGTGATGGACAAGACCCATTCATTAGCTTAGCATTATGATCGTTACAGTTTCATTGCTACTGCTTTCTTCATGACTTATACATGTTCCTTAGACTATGAGATTATGCAACTCCTGAATACCGGAGGAACACTTAATGTGCTATCAAATGTCACAACGTAACTGGGTGATTGTAAAGATGCTCTACAGGTGTCTCCGATGGTGTTTGTTGAGTTGGCATAGATCGAGATTAGGATTTGTCACTCCGTGTATCGGAGAGGTATCTCTGGGACCTCTCGGTAATGCACATCACTATAAGCCTTGCAAGCAATGTGACTAATGAGTTAGTTGCGGGATGATGCATTACGGAACGAGTAAAGAGACTTGCCGGTAACGAGATTGAACTAGGTATGATGATACCGACGATCGAATCTCGGGCAAGTAACATACCGATGACAAAGGGAACAACGTATGTTGTTATGCGGTTTGACTGATAAAGATCTTCGTAGAATATGTAGGAGCCAATATGAGCATCCAGGTTCCGCTATTGGTTATTGACCGGAGATGTGTCTCGGTCATGTCTACATAGTTCTCGAACCCGTAGGGTCCGCACGCTTAACGTTCGATGACGATTTGTATTATGAGTTTATGCGATCTGATGACCGAAGGTTGTTCAGAGTCCCGGATGATATCACAGACATGACGAGGAGTCTCGAAATGGTCGAGACATAAAGATTGATATACTGGACCATGTTATTCGGACACCGGAAGTGTTCCGGATAGTTTCGGGTAAAACTGGAGTGCCGGAGGGGTTACCGGAACCCCTCGGGGAAGTAATGGGCCTTAGGGGAGAGAGAGGGCAGCAGCCAAGAGGTGGTGCCCCCAAGGGGAGTCCGAATAGGACTAGGGGAGGGGGCGCGACCCCTCTTTCCATCTCCCTCTCCCTCTCCTTCCTTCTTCCCCCTTCCACCAAGTGGAATCCTAGTAGGACTTGGAGTCCTAGTAGGACTCCTCTCCTTGGGGCGCGTGTCGTGGAATTGTCACGGCAGATGTCCTAGTGTCAGGACTTAGTCGTGAGGCCAACGCATCTATGTGGTAGCTTGAGAGGGGTTGAGCGGAATCGAGAGACGCAACACAAGACAAGGATTTAGACAGCTTCGGGCCCCGGGAAACATCATCCGGTAACAACCCTACATGCTGTTTGAGGCTAGGTCTCATTATGATCACGGGAGAGTCGCCGGGAACCGGCTCTCGGTGTCTAGCCCTAGAGATCGTTTCTTGTTGCTTGTCCCTCTTGGGGTGCCCTGCCCCTCCTTATATAAGTTAGAGGGGCGGGTTTACATGTAGAGTCCTAGTAGGATTAGAACTAACTTATTCTCTATTCCAAGTCGGATACAAGTACGGGTCTTGCTTCCTCGTAAAGGAAATATTCCTCATGCCTTCCGTCTTAAGCCGGCCCATAATAACACGTCCCGGCCTACTGGGCCTTGGGCCCTTGTCATCCGTCTGACCCGCCGTCGGGGCCATCATTAAGTCGCCAGGCTCATGAGTTGCCAATCTTCCGGCGGGTTACGATGAAGCGTCAAGTCCGGCTGGGTCATACTCCCGGCCGGGTCATACCGCGGGGCATATCCCCGACATTAGCCCCCAGTTTAATTTGGATTTATCCATGTTAAACTGATCCTGTAAAATAAACACAAGAACAAACTTGATAGGTTGTGCTCCGAGTTAAATATTTTCCTGAACCGGCACCTGATCATCTTTAAGTCCTTGTCATTTCCTCCTGGATGCATACTCAAGATCTTATAGCAAATCTCTTTTAACAGATATGTCCAAACCTTGCCAATGCAAAAAATCCAGGCACTTCTTCTAAAAAATCCGGGTCAATAGGCTAGCTTCATAACCAATTTGCTAACATTGGCTCTTGTAGAGAAATATTATAAGAAATAATCCATTTGAGTCGGCCTTCAATGCTCTGACTTGACAAAAATATTGGTCTTGAAATATTCAACTGATATTCAGCCGGCTTAAAGATGTAGATCTTGCCAATTTATGATTTCCAAAATTGCCGGGTTATAAATAAATGATGCCGGGTCATGATTGTTGCAGACACCGGGTTAATCTGGTCTACTCCAAACTGAGAATTTGAAGATTTTTTCTCCCTTATATGCATATCACCTGTAGTCCCTAAGTGCCGGGTTGTCATGCTTACAGCAACCTGGGACTTGTAATTGCCTTATGCTCATAAAAACTTCAACCAGTGTAGCCCCCAAGGGCCGGATCATCATGCAATAATGAGCAGGGAGTTTGTAGATATAACCATGTAAACTTGAGCAGCAACGTGTAGCCCCCAAGGGCCGGCTTAGTAAGATATTACTGAGCCCGGACTTTGTATATGATCCATTGATAATAACATCATATGATGTAATCTCCACCATGGGGCTTGAACCCACGTCCACAAGGTTAAGAGCTTTGTACTCTACCAACTGAGCAGTGGATCTTTCAATATAATGGATTAAGGCTTGTGTACCTTGAATTTTCGACAGGAGCAATTGGTAGCCTCCGGGGGCCGGCTCATTACAATGTGATGAGTCGGGTCTTCAATAAGTTGAGCAAAAAATGTCTTTACATTAGCCCCCAAGTGCCATGGTGCATGCTGGCAGTGACATGGGACTTGCATATTTTGATGTGATCTCAATTTAAATAATGTAGCCCCCAAGTGTCGGGTCGTAAGCCTGTAGCGACTCGGGACTATTCTTTTCCATTGTAGAATAAATCATATCCGTTGATAAAATAATAGCCATCGCACCAAAGCGACTTTGAATACCTCATCTGTTGATAAGTCAATCCGGAGTTTAAATACCCGGCGGCTCTTGGCCGATGGCGATTTAATACGCCTCCATTGTAAGCCGGAATTTGTACAACCCGGCGGCTTATAGCCTTTGAGAAAATCAAGAATTGATAACCCTTTTGAGACACCAATTTCAATCTTTGATGATGGGCTTGAATTTAATTATTTATGTAAGTCATAGCTCTGTAAATCCTGCAGAGTTTAAACAACATATGCACTGGCGACTTAACATCAAAAACCAGGGCAGGTAACCACCCAAATGTAGTCTTATCCTGCACATAATTAGATCACAAGATCCCTTGGCGGTTTACCGCAGGGCGGGTCATAATATCTCACATATAACCATTGATGTGTAACAAGGAGTCACAGCTAAGCCTGTTATGAATCATAACTTTGAAACATAACTATAATAATAATATGATACCTGTGATATTGAATTTTCACTGCCAGTTTATGTGACCTGTGCAATAAGGGTGATAACCCAATCTTTAGAAATCAAGACTTCCAAATGTTTATTCATATGACAGCGACTTATCATCCAAAGTCAAACCGGGTTAAATAGCAACCACTCATATACACTTTAGATATGATCAAAAGAGCTTCAAATAAAATCCAAAAATTGTTTGCAAAAAGATACTTCAAAATTTTTGAGGCTTCTGATTCGAATACGATCATAAAACCGTCCCAAAGGGGTTAAGCTAAGATTCGAATACGATCATATAGCCCCCAGTGGCTTTGGCATTGCCGATCAAAAGGGTACTGACAGCTATGTTCTCTTTGGTTCGAATACGACCTATGTTTGAACAGGAAGCCCCCAAATGACCTTGAGAGTTGTTTAACGACGCTGATTCGAATACGATCCACGTCGGTTCCCAAAAGGGGTTGAGCTATGATTCGAATACGACCAAGAAACCCCCTAGTGAGCTCGGCAGTGTGCCGATCAAGGGGGTACCGACAGCTATGTTCTCGTTGGTTCGAATACGGCCTATGTTTGAACAGGAAGCCCCCTAGTGATCATGAGAATATTTAACAACTCTGATTCGAATACGATCAGGGTCACACCAAAAGGGTTAAGCTAAATTCGAATACGATCAGCTCCCAATGGTCATTAAAGCAGGGTACCTATGTTTGGGTTATGCTTTGTAACAGACTCTTTTTGGTCCCTTTAATTTTTCCTGAAAACTCAAACTTTTGCGAGAGATAAATTCTTTTTGAACCGGAAAAACCGGATATTGAGAGTTTCAAAGCTTTGTGATAAACAAATTTACCTTGAACCGGATTTGAGAGCTTCAAAACTTTGTGGCAGATAAATTTCCCTTGAACCGGATTTTAAACCGGATATTTAAGAGCTTCAGTGCTTTGTGGGAGATGTCAAGTCTCTTGAGCCGGATCTAAACTGGAATCCTTCTTTTTAAGCCGGAAATTTTCTGACGGCCTTTAAACTTTTTACCAATATGGCGGTAGCCTCCGGGGCCGGGTTATTTTTCCCTCCAATAACCCGGAGTTCTTGAATTTACTGAAAACCGGCAACATTTGCTGAGTCATGTCATCATAGCCCCCGAGTCTTAAGACGACTCGAGGAGTTGTCTTGAGATTCTCCATATTTGATCATGATATAAACCGGTATAAGTCATTCAACGGCTCAGTGATATAACAATCCCTTTTGCAGCAGACAACTTGTCCTGCATTAGAAAATTTGCAAGCCAGAGTAATTGCTCTTTTAAAGAAAGCAATATGTAATATAAAAAATATACTGGATGGATTTCACCTGATGCGTCAGGTCAGCAATTATCACCGCGGAGTTGATGATCACCATGGTGAAACTGAAATCAATCACGGCCGAGTCAGCCGTGAGAGCAGACAGATGAATCGGCCATGGCGTTGTAAGCCGGTGCAGACAAGCAAATTGTCCTCCTCGTTTGTAAGCCGGTGCGGATGCGTGAACCGGCCGCGAGAGCGGATGGGCGAGTCGTCCATGGCGTTGTAAGCCGGTGCGATCGCGAGAGACGGCCACAGCGTTGGAAACGGCTCGGACACGGGCGAGACAAACGTGGACGTGGACGATGAGTCAGTCACGCGTGCGGATGTAGCGGGAGCAGCGATTTGCCCATGTATCCGTCATGCAGCATGGCACGGACAAACACCAGCGCAGAGTAATACTGGCCCGTGCTCCATATCCATAGCATTTGTGTGATGGATAATTATCCTGCATTCAAAACACACATACCAGAGTAGTTTGTTTTTTGAAGAAACTAATATGCATTAAAATAAATCGGACAAATATCACCTGGTATTTTTATATCTCAGGGGCTCAATAAGCACATTTTGTTCCGCGGATAACTCAGCCTCGGAACCTAGACTGTGTACGCGCTTGGTCCGGTGACTTATGCCCAGCCTCTGGGTTTCTTCTGAATGCGTGAGGGGTATCTGTCAATTCCAGTGGTTGGTTTCACTGCCATAGTAGTTGATTTTTCCTTGCTTCTGCCAGTAGATTTGAAACGACCATCATAGATACAACCATCTCTGAAGCCCTTGGCATTCAACTTATTGAAGATCCAAACTGTTGTAGAGTTCATTTACTACTTCCTTCCTGCATCTCACATTTTTTTGCTCCAGCCAAGGCAACTCTCGAGCCGGCGGTTCTCGACAGAAAACAGGCCAAGGGATGAGGGTGGCAACTCGCGGCAGCCCGCGCCAGTGGTGACTCGGCGCGGCAAAAGCGGGTAAACGAAGGGCGCCTCAGGGACTAAGGCAGTGCACTGGCGGCTTAAGGCCGCGGAGGTAGCAGCTCGAGGCCGCATCAGCGGCGGCTTTGACGCGAGGGCGCGGCGACCCGGCAAGTGGTTCACGGGCGGCTTGAAAAAACGGAGACGACGCAGCGGGGCGATGCCGGCGGCTCGGAATCGCGGCAGATGCCGACGCGCGGCCGCGGGGACAACAACTGGCAGAGGCGGCTGCCGGCCCGAGGCGTGGCGACTTGGCGCCGTGGCCGGTCGGTTTGCTGCGGCGGGTCAACCGGTGCGAAGCAGCTCGAGGGCGAGGCTGCGGTGGCGGGTCGTGGCGACGATGGAGAACCGGCTGGGGTCAACCGGAACAAGCCATGGCGGGTCTCGGTGGCGGTGGCTCAGGTGCGGCCCGCTTGACGAGGCGACGGTGGCTCATGAGGCCACGACGGTGGCGACTCAACCGCAGTGGAAACCCGGCGTTTTGAAGTGGCAATTTGGAGGCAGAGGATCCCCAGCGCGTGGACAGCTCAGCAGAGGAGACCCGGCGCGGGGAAACGGAGCAGACCCAGCAACGACCGGCGCACGCGGACCCGGCAATGGTAGTGAGCTAGCGGCGCGGTACAACAGCTGTAGAAATGGGCGGCCGCAGTCGCAGTAGGCGGAGGTGACTGCCCACGGCTCAAGCACCGTAGAGAAGACGGCGGCTTGGTGCAGAAGCGCGGTCGGCTTGACGAAGTGGCGCGACGGCTCGTAGACGGGTGACGCGGCAGAGGCGCGCCGGCCGCTCCGGGCAGAAGCAGCAAACAACCCGGATTCTGGGCAGAGGCGAGGCACAGTCCGCGGAGGAGTCCGAGTCGCTGCCCTCTTTGTTTACGGGTCGTGGCTCCTGGGTAACCCCTTTTTTTTCCTTTTAAACAATGTATGTGCTTCTGTCCTTGCATGCAGGAGACGTTGCCAGCCGTGGCTCTCTACTTTTGCTGTTGATTGCTGATTTCTTTTTGGGATGAGGTGGAGAGCAACAATACAAACGTGGTACCTTGGCCAATTAAGCATCTCACAGCCTCGGGACTTGATTACTGGACCTGGGGAAATACAATAACAGTCGGATACGGCCATTGTACAGGTTGATACTACAGCGGAAATTTTTGGCAACCTTGACTCGGCGATTTGGCCGCTCGCCAGGCACATATTATGCTGCGAAAATTCTTGTATCCTTGTCGGCCCGCATGACTTGATCCTTGCACCTGATTGATTTCGTGCACGTCTTCGATCTTTAGTAGTGGCGGCGCTGTACTCAATGCTACCTTAATTTCTCTTGATCCTTGTAATATCAGCTTCAAAGCTAACCACAATTCCGATCACAAACAATGAATTTTGCCGACTCTTCTACATCTGACAAATCGCGAGCTTCTCGACACCCTAGGAAAGATCCCTCCAAGAACTCAACACCACCGTGCGCAAGCCCCACGGTGGGCGCCAACTGTCGTGGAATTGTCACGGCAGATGTCCTAATGTCAGGACTTAGTCGTGAGGCCAACGCATCTATGTGGTAGCTTGAGAGGGGTTGAGCGGAATCGAGAGACGCAACACAAGACAAGGATTTAGACAGCTTCGGGCCCCCGGGAAACATCATCCGGTAACAACCCTACATGTTGTTTGAGGCTAGGTCTCATTATGATCACGGGAGAGTCGCCGGGAACCGGCTCTCGGTGTCTAGCCCTAGAGATCGTTTCTTGTTGCTTGTCCCTCTTGAGGTGCCATGCCCCTCCTTATATAAGTTAGAGGGGCGGGTTTACATGTAGAGTCCTAGTAGGATTAGAACTAACTTATTCTCTATTGCAAGTCAGATACAAGTACGGGTCTTGCTTCCTCGTAAAGGAAATATTCCTCATGCCTTCCGTCTTAAGCCGGCCCATAATAACACGTCCCGGCCTACTGGGCCTTGGGCCCTTGTCATCCGTCTGACCCGCCGTCGGGGCCATCATTAAGTCGCCAGGCTCATGAGTTGCCAATCTTCCGGCGGGTTACGATGAAGCGTCAAGTCCGGCCGGGTCATACTCCCGGCCGGGTCATACCGCGGGGTATATCCCCGACAGCGCGCCTCTAGGGGCCGGCCGGCCTCCCCCTCCCTCCTTTATATACGGGGCAGGGGGCACCCTAGAACACAGAAGTTGATCTTTAGCCGTGTGCGGTGCCCCCTTCCACAGAAACACACTTTAGTCATATCGTCGTAGTGCTTAAGGCGAAGCCCTGCGCCGGTAACTTCATCATCACCGTCACCACGCCATCGTGCTGACGAAACTCTTCCTCGGCCTCAACTGGATCAAGAGTTCGAGGGACGTCACCGAGCTGAACGTGTGCAGATCGCGGAGGTGCCGTGCGTTCGGTACTTGGATCGGTTGGATCGCGAAGACGTTCGACTACATCAACCGCGTTAATAAACGCTTCCGCTTTCGGTCTACGAGGGTATGTGGACACACTCTCCCCGCTCGTTGCTATGCTTCTCCTAAATAGATCTTGCGTGATCGTAGGATTTTTTTTAAAATACTACGTTCCCCAACAATACCCCGCCCACTGGAGCCCTCCGCCAATGGTCCGATTTACGTTTGAGGGGGTCGGATTTGGTAGATGCTCTTAGTGATCGTTGTAGAGGGGACATATGACATATACAGACATGTTTCGAGTCATCGCGCAGTCGACGACCCACAATTTGCATGCCACTGCCGCAAATCCCTTCCATATGACAATATAGCCGGCAGCCGGCTAAATTATGAGCCATGCTCTGCTGATGAATTGGCTCCCATATTTGATACCCTGTGGTAGGAGGAGTGCCATCACGTGAACGAGCGCCTGGGCCCACCTGACAGCCGCACGGCGACACCAGCCGTCGCCGTTGCCGTGCGACGCGTCGGTCGGATCCCCTTCCCTTCTCCCCTCCGTTCCGTTCAAATTCAAAATCCCCAAACCCGTGCGCGTCTTCCGAACAAAGGCAGGCCGCCCCGCCCCCCTCCCTCCCACTCCTCTCCCCAAAGGACCCGAAAAGACTTTGACCCCCCTTGACCCGCGTCTCGCTCTCCGCGTGGACAGAGAAGCCGGCCCATGGCGACGGCGGAGGCGGGCAGCGCCAGCGGCGCGGGCGCCGCCTACGAGGAGGAGCGCCAGAAGCGGATCCTTGACAACCTCAAGCACCTCGAGGTTGGTACTCTCCCACGGAAAACACCCAGCGCACCAGCCAACCAGCACGGGCCAATCTCCTTCCTTCTCTCCCCTTTCCTCTCCTCCCTTTTCCAGAAGCAGATGCGCGAAAGATGAGTCATTTCGCGATGATACCCACTGCCGATCTGTCTCTGGATTCTTCGCCGTGGCTTCGGATTTGTTTCTAAAAAACTAATTTCTTTGCCTCTTGCCCCCTTCCCGCAGGATTTGGGCATATCGAAGATGGCCAAGAGCCTGATCCAGGCCACGAGGCAGCAGCACAAGGTGCGCGCATCGCAGCAGCTGCGCTTTCAATCCGGGCGGTGTTCTAGTGAGGCGAGGGCTTCAACCTGTGCGCTTGCCGTGGGTTGATTCGATCGATTTCCTTGATTTTGCAGATCCCTCGGGCGAGCCCAAAGTCCAGGAAGAAGTTCGAGGCCACCACTGAAGTCAGGCGCTCCTCCAGGGCCAGGACCACCGTTTCCTACAAGGACGATGTGAGCCCTCGCTCTTTTTAAGCCGGTCTTATGGCTTCGTTAGATTTGCTGCGTTTCTGATTTTAAAAACAGTTTTTATTATTATTATACTCTGTTTGAAGGAGGACATACCCTGTGCTATCTGAAGTTAGATATTGTTGTTCTGCTTCTAAGCATGTAGGTCAAAAGTGCAAATTTGAAAGAAAAAAAATCCTTTGCTAATCCTGTTTGTGAAGTTCATGGCAACCTCAAATGTGTATTTTACAAAAATGGGTTCCTTAGTGTCTTGATCTGTCCCCAGATGTTAGTTTTGTCTTTATTTGATTCTATGAGGTAATTGTTGTCTTTATTTTAATAGTTTCTTTAGTATACTCTGTTTGAACGGGGATATATCCTTCTTGAATGTTGTTTCTGTCATTCTTGCAATCTGATGCGGTTAGGATGGGGTTTGTACATGATCTATCGGCGATCATTTGGGGCCACACTCCTGTGCCGTAATGTGCCTGCTAACACGGGTATGAAATATGTGTGCTACATGAAGTTAGATAGTGTTGTTCTGTTTCTAAATGTGGGGTATTCTAGAAAATTGTTCCTTAGTGCCTTGATTTATCCCCAGATGTAGTTTTGTCTTCATTTTGTTCATGAAGTGATTTAATTTGTTTTTGCTTTGCCACGCTAATGTTGACACTAGACTGTCATTTGTTTGTTTTCGCAGTTTCCCGAACTCGATGATTTCGTGCGCCGCAGAAGGTAGTAGTCTCACTAACTTTGTTGATTAATCTTGGACATGGTTGTCCCCTTCTTAATGTAATTGGTTACTCTCCTTTGTTGACCAGGGTAAGTAAAAGTGTGCACAGTGGTAGGGGATACACCGGGAGAATTTCTTCTTATCAACAACAACAGCGTGCTTTTAAAAGAGCTGAGAAACTTCAAGATAGTCTAGACCCTGACAACCCGTCGTTTGTCAAGACCATGGTTCGATCACATGTATCCAGCTGCTTTTGGCTTGTAAGATGTTGTTCCCTTGATTTTTGTTTAACTAATTTTGATACATATGCAAGATCAACTAATAGTCATGGCTGCGAATTTTCCTTTACACAAGGGTCTCCCTTCTAGTTTCTGCAAAGATCATCTGCCTCCCAGAGAACATAAGATGGTGTTGGAGGATGAAGAGGGTGTTGAATTTGATGCCGTATACATCGGAAATCGAACAGGTCTGAGTGGTGGATGGAGAGGCTTCTCGATGCACCACGACTTGGAAGATGGGGATTCATTGGTCTTCGAATTGGCTGAGCCTGACAGATTTAAGGTACTAACTATTTTTCTCTAGTTCCTCGTTAATCTGAAACAGATAAACTTTGTTATCATTGCTGCAAAAACTCGCAATCTTGTCCCAACTCCCAATTAAGGAGGTCTTTTTCTTGCGGGGACCGGATTAAGGAGCTCACGTAGAACTATATAAGTGAACAAAATCATAAATTTCTGAAATCAGAAATTACCTTCGAGAGAGTGCATATCAATGTATATAACACAAACAGGGGAAAACTAGTATGAAACTGCTATGTTCTTCCCTCCTTTTCTTAATGCAAGGCCACCTCATATTTTGTGTCTTATGTTTAACCATCGATTTGACCAACGAGTTATATACGACAAAAAAATATACCATTGACTCGTCACCTTTGAAAAAGTTCCAAATGGTATACTTTTTTAGCGCATATAACTCATATTTTATTGGTTAAATCGATGGTCAAAGCTAGACCCAAAGTATGACTATCATCGAGCTGAGGCATCGTGTTGCATGCATACTCAAACAGTGATAAACGTCAGGTCTAGCAATTTGTTCTTATGTACATTTAGTTACATTTTTGGGTTCTACATCTATAGCCCTTCACATGCTATTTTTTATTTGTTGCAGATTTACATTTTTAAAGCTATCGAAGATGGAAAAGAGGCCGAGCCTAATGATAATAATGCTGATGTGGACAGTGATTCAGCCCAGGAAGTTCCTGACCAGACGGATTCACCTGTTTCTGAACCCCCTTCCAGCCCTGAACCTCTAAAAGGAGCTAAAAGAAGAAAGCTCCGTGGGCGACGGTAGTTCTCTTATTGGTTCCATCAGTCCTGAAATATAGGTACTTCGGGCAAGTATGTTGCCGTATTACCGATGCGCTCTCCTGCCAGGTCATCTGTTTTGCATCTTTTGTTGGCCTGTTTTAAAACATGGGTGCTCAGTAATCACCCTTCCACTGCGGCAAACCGACACTTTTAGCCAATTATCAGCATATTGTCGGCCTAGATTACATGTAAAGAAGTGTTCTGGTACCAGTAATCTAGCATTCGTAACCCCTATATATTATGCTAATATGGTGTGTCTCAAGCACTGCAATTTGTTTCTCACCATGCTTATGTGTACATGATGCTAATCATCACTCATTATTCTGTGCACATGAAGCTTCTGAAATTGTGGAATGTCCAGCATAAGAGAGAATCACTGCTCATGTCACTGTGTGTACATGAAGCTTCTAAAATTATGGAACGCACAAGCTATGTTAATATTCCTCAGCTGTTCTCATTCACATTCTCTAGTTTACATCAAAGCTGACTAATAATTAATTAATGTACAAGACAAATGATCCGAGTATGCTAAGCCAATGGTACAAAACATCGCCACATTTACAAGTTAAAATCCTATGAAAACACCAAGATCAGCGAGGAGCCAGCACCTCAGAGAGCACGCCGCTGCTTGCATTAACACTGCCAGATGTCTGTGTGACAAAGGAAGTCCCGGTTGCTGAAGAAGTTGACAAAGCTTTACTCATATCACCCGAGTCCGTGTCCGTAGTCTCCAGCAAATTAAGATCCACCTCCGGCATCATCCTCAAGATGACCTCGAGTTCTCGGACGATCTCTGACATGGAAGGCCTTTCGTCGGTCTCATCCTGGCAGCACTTGGTTGCTAGCAAGAGGAACCTATTGATGCAGTCTGGTGGGCACATGCCCATCCGGCTGTCGACGATTTCGGAAATATTGCCTGATTGGTACGCTTTGTTTACCTATAACATGCACAAAATTAGTTACTTTAGTGAACTATTTGCGTTCCACTTAAATTCATGTATGCTGAATGATGTTGTCATTTTCTGTGAAGCAAGCAAAAATTACAGTTTAAAGTGAAGATTATTTACCTCTCTCACTATGTTTTTCCCATGCTCAATTGGCTTCATCCCAGTCAACATTTCAAGAAACACAACACCAAGGCTGTACACGTCACTTTTATCCGTCAATTTATGAGTCAGGAAGTATTCTGGATCGAGATATCCCTGCCGAAAAGAAATGAATTATCTCGTTATTCTGCTAGAAAGCACGGCAACTGTAGTATCTCTGGTATAACTAATACTTACTGGTGTGCCCTTAACAACAGTGGAAACATGACCTGCTAATGTCCCTTCAATATCCGGCACCGGAGCAAGCCTCGAAAGACCAAAGTCAGCCACCTTTGGAACAAATTTCGAGTCCAAAAGAATGTTACTGGCCTTCACATCACGGTGAAATATAGGAGGGTTTGCATCAGTGTGTAGATACAGAATTCCCTTGGAAGCACCCAATGCTATGTGAAGCCTCAACCCAAAACCGGGAGATAGTTTGGCCTTGGCTGCGATCGGCGGAAAATTGCAACATAAGATGAGGTGCTTAATTTAGGAAAACATTTTGAACAGGTCGAATGGTCCAATGATTGCACTACACTATCAAGAGTTCCAAATCATATATAATTGATGAAAACACATCTACAAATAAGATTCACTAAACTGATGAGTATACATATGATCTTGAATTAAGAGCCCTGGCTAGTTTGGATGAGCAGGATCAGCTGGGATCCCGGACCACCCAACCCAACTGGGCCTACAGAATCAATGTAGTACTGGAAATAAAATGTAAAATTTAAAATAAAATTTGAATAATATAAGGTCGCTGTGTACTTACAAGAAAGATGATCACGTAAAGTACCATTTGGCATGTATTCATAAACTAGCATCTGCAAAAACACAATTTCGAATGACAGCATGAATAACACAAATTAATAGGAATGCCCTTCAGTGTAGCATTAAGCACATCTTCTTATCAGTGTAATGTTGACAAAATATCATATCTATATTAATAATGCAAACAAAAGAGATGCACCTGTTCATCTGCTTCATCACAATAGCCAACTAAAGAAACCAGATTGCGATGATGCAATCTGGATAACAACTCTATTTCCGTGCAGAACTCCTTCGAACCTTGCAGAGAATCCTCATGTGCCCGTTTAATTGCTACAATTTCTCCATCATCTAGAGTTCCCCTGTAGACTTTTCCATAACCTCCTTGACCAACTTGAGCTAATAGGTCAAAATTATTGGTGGCCCTAGCCATTTCTTCAAATTTGAAGCACCTCACACCGTCAATTTTGACAGAAAATCTCGACACTGCAAATGGTAATGTGATGCAAATCTTCAGGTGCTACCTCTTGAATAAGATGCCTGCTAGCGACGTTTATTTGCATAATCAGTTTATTGCTTACAAAAGTATTAGTGACTTACGTGACCGTTTTGAAACGGTTCTACTTCTGTGTCTTGAACGCCTTCTCATTATAAGAACAGTGGCTACTGCAGAAAGTGCAAAAGCAGCAGCTATTGCGCTTGCCAGGATACCACCCATTGCGGTTTTGCTTAAACCTGATGAAGCTTCATTTGGATATTCTGTAAAAATTACGCACAATAGACATGTTACTAGTAACAGGTGGGAGTAACTGGTCAGAGGACAGTGGCGCCATAGAAACAAATGAATCATGAGTAAAAAATAAAATAAAAAAATCAATTATTAGTCAAACTATGCCTTCCTATCTTCTACAGAAATCTATGGAAGTATTTAATCAAAATAACTTGCCAACGACAAGTACTAGATAGTTGTGTTGCATGGAGCCATTAATTGTGCTGACCAAACTAACAGAAAGGCTATGAAGAAAATTGCCACTATTTAGTACTCCCACATGGCCTAAAATTAGAATTTTTCATCATAAAACTATGCTTTTGCACAATTGAGCTTTGAAGAGTACATACCATCTGCATAAGAACCAAGTGTGAAATTGAGAAACTCATATGGACCAAAGATATCTGGAAGAGTAATTTCCCATCCAGCAAGTACATGTCGGAGTCGCACAACCTCAGACATATTGAATAAACTTGTATTGCTTGGGAATAACTTGAGGTGCATGTTGAGCCTTGGACCCACCTCCCATATGTAGTGCTCAACATGTAGCTGGTAAACATACAGTTTCAATAAAGACGTTGTGCTGTCCCCGAAGGCACCTTCATAAGGATTGAAGTCTGTGATTCCTGGACTCTTCAGTCGAAGTCCAACTCCAAGTGGCACGGCACAAAAACACGGTATAGGGGATGATGGGTTGTACTCGTAATTTTTATCCGATGGGCAGGGTGAACAAATTAGGCTAGAGTCTTGTTGCTGTTTAGAGGTTTGCTGGTTTACAGACTGGGGTTGACAGAGGCTGTCTATCGGAGCTACACTAGAATTCCCACAGACAGGGTTTCCATACAACCTGCACAAAATGACAACAGTAGTGATTATTATCCATTACATTATATTTCAGTTTACAACAGATACAAGTATGCGTTGCGCAATAAATTTCTAGTTACTTATATTTATTCTCAAATTAGAAAGGGAGATTTGTAGCAACTCTAACTAGACAACATAGGTGGTGCTGATCACCAAAATAGAGATCAACTAAAAAATACTTGCATGTTCACAGGATGCATTTGAACAGATAATATGGATATGTTTATGTGGTAATGCAAATTGCTGATGCATGACAAAGCATGAAATATGTATGAGAACGTACATTACAGTAACATTTTGGGGAGGATTAAATGCAGCCGGAATAGTCTTGAGGGTATTATTCTGGAAGTTCCTGCATGATCGAAAAATGCATTAAATATACATAGTTGATACTATCAGGAAAAATATCTGCAAAAGGGATCATACAGAACAAGGCTTCGATTTCCAGTAAGAACGATGTCATTCCAGATTGTCGAGGGAACAGCACCATCTAGACGGTTGTTTTCAACTGACCTGAAAAATGAACTTGTCATGCACATCTAGAAAAATAAAGCATAAAGAGTATATGATTACATAGGAACTATTTACGTATGACTGTATTTGCAATCATGATAAAATAACAACTCATACAGGGTGATTTTGTAGCAATCCAAATAAAAGTAAGTAGTACTTGTAAACCAACAATGAGTTGATCAATATACACCTGCAGAACCTCAAGATATGATCTAGAGTTCACATTATTTACGTTTGCAGTAAGACGGACAGATGTCTGAAGCAGGATTTAGGAAACTAAGGCTCAGTTTGCGGTTGCTGAACTGTGTTTTGCTGTGCTTATTTTATAATCTTTTGTGAAAAATTATCCAATAGAAGATGCGAGAGTGGTTCAAACAAAGACTACAGTTGGCACAAGTGGGTTGGGCAAACAGTATGATAATCCAGCGCAATGCCAAACATGGCCTAAATGGTATACTTACAAAAGCTGAAGATTAGGAAGTCCTGAGAAGTTTAACGGGACAGTTCCATTAAGCATGTTGTGTGACAAATCACTGCCAGAAAACAGAAATTAGTCGAGTGGCTAAAGACAATAGACAAACATTATCAGAGGTACATACAGAGTAGTGATATTTGGCGCCAGCTTATTAGTTGGTATTGGTCCTGTCAGTTTGTTCCAGCTAAGGTCCCTGAAAATGCATGCGAGTAATAGTAGTTTAGACACCTTTGGAGTTATTTCCTGAAATGCATGAACTAGAATGGATTGTCAAACTGCTATCTCAAACATAAATCATCAGTAACAAGGAGTATAAGGTATGCCACGTTCAAAGTGCAGGCCATAAAATCAAAAGACAATAATTGGAAAATAACTATGACATGTGCTTTTAGCAGGGCTAGTGCACTCACAAATAGCCAAGCTCAGATATGGCACTCAGATCAGGAATAGCGCCCTGCAAGTTGCAGTTCCTAAGACTCCTGATAACACAAGAAAAGTTCTCCTCAGTTCCGCGAACTCAGTGTAAGTGTAAGAATTATGGATATTAGACATTGGCAAGTTGAGATGTTGCTTAATAAAACTGGAACTAAATCATTATACAGAGATATTTAAAATTGTATAAAATAAGAAGGAAGAAGACAAACGTGTAAGTACAGAGAAAGAAAAGATCATACTCACAGCTTTAACAGTGTTTTTATGTTGCTGTATGTAGCAGGGATGGAACTTCCACTGAAGTCATTGTTGTCAGCCTGACTAGAAACAGAAACATATGAATATAAGAAACAGGTGTTTTTTCTTTTTGTTTTTATGAGAAAAAGTTCTACTCAGAATGTGCTAATGGGGCACATACAATATTTTCAAAGCAGGTGCCTTTGCTAATTCTGTGGGAAGAGGTCCAGACAAATTGTTGTTGTCAACAAGGCTGCAAATGTGCAAGTGTTGGTTACATCGGAAAACAAATATCAGATCCATAATTCCTACTAAACTTTCACAAGGAGAATTTTTTGGGAAAGAAATAGACTTCCACGTACAGGTGAAGAAGTAATGGGATTCTCCACAACTCAGATGGAATTTTCCCACTTAATGAATTATTGTTCATGTGGCTGAAATGAATGGAAAACAGAGGTTAGAGCTAAGTTCAGATTGAACATCAATTAGCAAAGCATAGGGAAAATGGAAATGAACATTTCTTACAGATGTTTCACATTTCTTAAGTTGGCATATGACTTCGGTATCGGTCCCAGTATTTGGTTTTGGTCAATTTGTAACCTGTTCAAGCTCTGAAGGTTGCCAATCTCATCTGGTAGGAAACCAGAGAGCTGATTGCCATTCAATAGTCTGCAAAAGGCATAAAACTTAACAATTGGCATAATTTGTTATATACATATTGGGATGTTGCTGTGATTATTCCTCATGTAAATAATAAATGATACTAAGTGTTTTTTTTTATGTACACAGTATCTATTGTGTAAGTACTTCTGCGCCAAAAAGATCTTGCATAGGTTTAGCAGCAAAGGAACAGACAAATTATGTATCTTAGAAGGTTTCATTGATTTCTTTGCATATCGAAGGGGGAAGTCAATAGAAAGCACTTACATAAGTTTGAGTGTAGTGATGTTTCCTATCTCTTTTGGGATGCTGCCTGTTAAATTGTTCCACATAAAATCCCTTCATGAAAAATAAGAATTATTTAGTGTTAGGATAGAATAGCTTCAGAGTAAACATGACAGCTACTATAAGCATGAGACAAGCAATCAACATCGGAATACAATTATGGTTTTACTGACTGGTTACTCTCTTCAGTAATTCCATAGTGTAGGATAATTTAAGCCTTTGTATCAAATTGCTACTACGACACCATGAATTTGTATATGTTGACAATACTGAAGTGTAGCAAGTCTTAATATTTAACTACTGCAGAAGAACTTAAGTAAATCAGTAACTTCACACATCAGAGTAATACTTACAGTGTTCTCAGCTGAGATAAAAGACTGACCTCTGGTGCCAAAGTTCCAGACAGGTTCCTCTTAAATAACTGTCTGCATTGATTAAAATATATGCTATCAGAAACATGACAGGTTGCACATTACGCTGAAATAATCAACCCGACAAATAATAAGTCACCTATAACAATCAAAACTACAGGAAAATATGGTGGGACAAATTATCAATATCAAAGGACAAGGGAGATGCACAGTTACCCCTTACAAGTAAAGGTAGTTCCTGTTTTGCCTTCGAGTAAACTGCTTATTATGACCATGAGATACTTTTAAGTTTAAGGCATTAATTAGTTTCTTATGGGTGCATGCAGAAAACATATATTTTATTAGTGATCCACATAACACATAGACATTAGCATTTAATTGGAAAGGTTACTGCTTGTAAACAATCTTGTCTGTCGATAAATAGAGAGCTCATCTTAAAAAACTATGATGACCAGAGCTCATATAGAATGAATAAATAGAAGTGAAGATTTGATGAATAAATTAGATAGAAGTAGTGATCATACAATTCTGTTACATGAAGCGCATCATTGATTATCTGGCAGAAAACTCCTGTCCAATTAGAAGTGCATGGATCTCCCCTGTTCCAGTTCTCAAGGTTATTCATAGGATCAAGTAAGCTTCGCTTGATAGTCCCGAGTGCATCGACTACATCATTATGAAAAATAAAACACTCAGTTTGCGTGAAAGGTTGAAAAATAAAAGAACACAATATAACATAGTGAGAAAATACTGTCTGAGCTGAACATCAGACATAACATCATAGAAGATCAATCGGTTTTCCTTGTTTTTCTTTTCAGAATGGTAGCAGTAACATAGTACAAGATACTCCACACGCAAGCAGGAGATTACCTTCGGAAGGGTCAGTACTTTGCCCCAGTGCAACATCCAAGCAGGGGAGCATCACAGCCAGGACAACCACGCGGAAGACGCCTCCAAAAGTAGCCATCTCTCTCGCTGTATAATTAAGCAGAAACTGTTAGAATAAATCCGAGGCACTCCGTCGATCATCCGAGGACCAAGCAATCACACGAGCAACACCAAGATTTGTTAACGAGGTTCACTGATATGGCTACATCCCCGGGGCCTGATTATGGGCGCTCCTCCCCATGACACCGCTACAATACCGCACCCGGTCGCCCTGGACACCGGCACATGCCGCCGGCTTCCCCTACGTTCCGGTGCTATTATGTTGGCATAGGTTACATTGTGTGTCTAGCCCCACTATATATGAGAAGCCTAGGATACAAGTGTCCTACTAGGACACGACTCCATATCCTATCTAAACACAATACAACTCAGAGTCCAATTGTAACCTAACTTGTACACAATATTCGACACAACTCTAACAAACTCCACCTTGGCGAATATTCTCCACCACCTTGAATTCGTCAATGTGTCAAACTTACTTCCATGTACATTGGACTTGAGCTTATCCCATAAGAACCGCTGCTACTCCAAAGACTCCATGTGACTCCACCTGCAACTTGTAGTCCCTTCTTTTCTTGACCAGAGTCAACACTCGAACGAAATTAAGTTCCACATCACTCTAGTTTGCGCTCCCAACTTCCAGAGTATCCGTCCAACGCCATCACACATTGATCACTGACCTGCGTGAAAGTGAACAACTCACATATTGGGTGTCGCACATAAGAGTTACCTGAACTCAACATCACCGCTCCTTTCTTGACAGCCTGTCTGAAACTTGAAGGAATTTCACCATTGTTTGTAGTCATCCCAAGTCAAATACGCAGTTGTCTCATAACATGTATGACCACCAGAGCCCTGGCCCGTCTCCATGTCCCCCGTGCTAACCGCACGCCTCGCCGCTATTACCACGTTGAGCCTCCGCTGTCCCGGTCGAGTCTCAAGGGCCGCGAACCCACACCACTCAACCCCCACTGCACAGTACCACCGATCATCACCGACCGATGACGAGTTTCACGCTTCCATCAAACCACTGGGCTCCAGTCCGAACTACGTGTCCCTCGCTTTTCCCGCTGAATAGACTTCGACTCTCTGACGTCTTACGCCGTAGCCCCTCAATCAGCACCGAGTGAAGTCTTCCGTTAGACTCCAGCTCCACCTTCAACATGACTCCATGGTAGATGATCAGTCTACCCCTGCGCCTCATCGACTTCAAGCTCCGTGTATACACCACCTTGAATCAATCCCGCGCCATAGTCTTGTCGAAGCCGCACAAGCCTCGGGCATGTGCACCACGTGTTTCCACGCCCAGAAGTCGGTCACCATCAGCATCACGCTCCTATGTCGTCGTCGCCGATCCCACCACCGTCTTCTGTACCAACCGACTTGCGTCGATCCGTCAGACTATCTAGTCCGACCCAGCCGAACTCGTTCGACTGTATGACACGCTCGAGGCTCCCAAATCATCTTCCACGAATTTCCATCCATCACACATAATTTCATCTTAGCTGGCATGACTTCCCGCAATGCCCAAGCATCCCTGTTGTGCCAACAAATTTTTCATCCTTGTCTACCATAACCCAAGGTTTTCAGTTCCATGAACTTCTCCACCTCAAACCTGATGTCCGATGACGTCATGATTCTTCGTACGACTGACGTTGCCAAAAATTATCCGAGCTTTCCTCTCACGTGATGCCCAAATACACAAGCAAATCTGTACTACTAGCAAATTCCAACCAAAAACAACCTTCTGGTCTTCACGTGTGTAGCTCCCTGGCACTCAACTCCCGATGCTAGTGCTGCATGTCAATGTCTCCTGCTAATGCCGATGGATGCATATCCCTTGATGGATTTCTTTCGCCAATTGATTTGCCTGCCTATCTCCGTGTCAGTAGTGGAGACTCGGTCTCTCTTTTTTTTTTCTCAAAACAAATCTCACACGTGCAAGCCTCAGCCATGTACGCACGCAGCGTCGTAGTCAGCTCGATCTGGTTTCCTCGCCTGGGCCTCCGCGCCTTGCTTGGGCCTACGCCCGCTCGCGCCATGGACCCGTGGGCTGCCTGCCAACGGCGCCTAGACGCTGCCTCCTGCAGCAGCACACTCCCGAGTCCTGAGGCAGCTTCGTGCCCTAGCAGCCGAACTGCCGCTGCCACGACCCAGATCAGACCGATCCGATCTCGCAGACTCTGCCTGCCTCATCCGATCTCCACCAGATCCCCTGGACGCTCGAGGCCACTCTGCACGCTCGTACCGCTTCTAATTGCTTTTCAAGTTCAGATGTTTCCCGATCGTCTCTCGTCTGCATACATCGCGTCGGCGACTTCTCATGCAAATACTGTTGATCAAACATCGGCACTCCTTGCTCTAAACAACAATCCACGACCTCCGAACAACCTAGCTCTGATACCACTTGTTAGAATAAATCCGAGGCACTCCGTCGATCATCCGAGGACCAAGCAATCACACGAGCACGACACCAAGATTTGTTAACGAGGTTCACCGATATGACTACATCCTCGGGGCCTGATTATGGGCGCTCCTCCCCATGACACCGCTACAATACCGCACCCGGTCGCCCTGGACACCGGCACATGCCGCCGGCTTCCCCTACGTTCCGGTGCTATTATGTTGGCATAGGTTACATCGTGTGTCTAGCCCCATTATATATGAGAAGCCTAGGATACAAGTGTCCTACTAGGACACGACTCCATATCCTATCTAAACACAATACAACTCAAAGTCCAATTGTAACCTAACTTGTACACAATATTCGACACAACTCTAACAGAAACTTCTGACATCCCCAACAGGAATATTATTCTTTTTCAAAAGCGCAGGGTCCTAACAAACAAGAAAAATTCAGCAGTGATTAGCATCTACTAGTGATTATGCCTCATGACAGCCAAAAAGCCAAAACGTCCGTGATGCCGACGCTAAGATCAGAAAGCATATACAAGTATTATTCGTCCTCGCACGATTTTTTAATGAGAGGCGAGCTGATGATGGCCAGGCCAATTGGCCAGATGTGATAACAGTCACATGCAGCCGCGCACCTACCCCTCCTCCTTTGCACAAGCAAGCAGATCCATGTGGACTCAGACCGATCAAGCCAAACCATTTTTAAAAACTTGTGACAAATAGACTCGGAGCTTGCATATCCTATTCGTCTCCGAGCCCAGGGACCACGGCCATGAATGAAGTGGACGGCACCGATAATTACGGCACACTATTTCGCAGCCACGACATGCCAACTGAAAATCGGGGGATGCAACAGATACTTGCACCCGATGCCGATGGGCAAAAGTGCGGACAAAGCCACCGGTAAGTACCACGACAACGATGTTGCAGGTAGACTGGGACTTCGAACGGTAAATGGGTAAAATGTTTGGAGGGGACGAAGAACCGATGGAAATGTCTGGAGCAATCGAACCGAACCTGGGATTTTTGTTTTTATCGACTAGACCAACCCAGAGAAGAAAACCAGTAATTTGCTGCGGCGCATGAGGCAGAGATAGCAGAATCAAACCTGGCTAGCAGAACAAGATTCGCAGGAAGGTCCGCTGGTAGACTGTAAACCAGATGGAAGAATCTGGGGAAGAACGCACCTCGAAATTGCGCCGCGAAGTTCCTCCCTCCCTGCAAGAAGAGGGCAGGAAAGCCGGCGGGGAAGGGGGCGCAGCCTCGCGTCGTGCCGCCGGAGCTCGGATGCTTCTGTCCTCTCTGCTTAGTTCACTCCCACACGGGCACGGCGTTTCCCTCCGATGATCCTATCCTCCGACCTCCGTCCCTGCGGCTGCGAGGCCTGTGTCGTGCTGGTACTGGTAGCGGCGACAAAGAGGGAGGAGAGTGGAGAGCAGGGGAGGAGACGAGGCGAGACTATTGTAGGTAGGCGCCGTGGAACTGGAGTCCACCGCCGTCGTGGCGCGCTCGTTATATGAGTGGGGTGGGGGATCCCCCGGCTGCTTTGGGCGTAGACTGTACTGGAAATTCTTTTGCAATTGGGTATTTGCACATGGAACCCCGCTATCTCACCAGCTAGCTGGCCCCATGTCAAATACACGGGGCACGCTACAACGGTAGTACGATAATTGCTGAGTCCAAAAGAAAAGAAATGAAAAAAATGGTTTGCCTTCATTTTTTAAATACGTACAATCGAAGTCGCTCGCATACACGAGAATACACTCACCACTACGAACACAAGCACACAAACTATGCCCCTATGAACACCTTCGAGAGACTGAACCGACAACGCCGACAGGCTGAATTAACTATTGGAATCCATCAGCGGGTTGACTCCTCCCCCAAAAAAGTCTAGGATTTCCCTGCCTCTCGCCGGTGCCGCCGTCGGTCCGCCTCATCTCCGATGGCCTTAGGGCCATGGCGGTGCGGTGGATCTCGGCCATTGCCGGCGGGAGGGCTATGTTTTCAGTTGTTTCTTCCTGTTTTGTTAGAGTTTGTGTCCTGCTCAGGAAGACGAGACGGTGGCGACTTCCTGAAGAAGGAATAAGTTTCTCCCCGCCTAGACCTCATCTCGATGGTGTGTCTAACATCATCGGTGGGCGTGTGGAGGTGTGTCTATCCTTGGTGGATTTGCTCGGATATGGTCGTAGTTCGTCTGCATTCATGTGTTTTCAGTTTAGATCCTTCCGACCTACGCTACTCTTCATCGACGGCGGTTGCTATTCTGCTGCGCTGGTCCTATGGGGCCTTAGCACGACGACTTCCCGACTATCTACTACAACACAAGTTTTGCCCGTCTCCGGCAAGGGAGGGGCAATGACGGCGGCGCGCCTTCGGCTCGCTTCAGTGCTTGTAGTCGTCGCTAGGTGGTCTACAGGTCTGGATGTAATTTTAATTATTTTTGGTTTTCATTGTACTGCCATGATTGAAGATGAATAGATTAGAAATTTTCTCACAAAAAAAAGAGAGACTGAACCACATAGCATCTTGAGATTTTATGAAGTCACACATACGTCTCGCAGTTGACGGAAACGTCAACCAAAATATAATCGCTCAGTAGTCACACGCTATCTAGTTTAATTTTAATTATCGCATAATTTTCGGGGGTTCAAACATGAATTTGCAGAGAATAAGATAATCTATTCTATAACCTAGTATTTTTCTGGTCTTTCCTAAATGAATGCATAAAAACACCAAAAGTACTTGTCATTTACGGGTAGATGTGACCATGGTATGGGGTACATGTGACTATGGTATGCGACAAAGTATGTCTGTTGATGACACAAGCTGCGCATCGAGTGGTCGTCTGATCACTTATATCTCTAGCTAATAACATAGTGCCAAAAATGATATCAGTTGCTTGCTATAAAACTCTGCACTCAGACTAGGATTGCTAGGTTTCTTGGGGAAAGCACACATAGTTGTTGTGGCGAGAAGACATGCGCCATTGGTTGCTTATGAGTGGGCTTGGATCTTCTCCATGAATTCTATTTCCCTCCTCGGGCACCGTATATGGGGCTTAGTAGTACTTCTCCCGAGGTCTTGTGTTCAGTATTGTCCCCTACATTATGTATAGGGAGATCCGTGAATGCATCCCTTACACGAAACACTTCACAAAACCCCGCTCTAATGGTGTATAGGGAGATCCGTGAATGCATCCCTTACACGAAACACTTCACAAAACCCCGCTCTAATGGGACATTGTGTAGCATGAGCCCCCCCCCCCCCCCCCCTCACTTGGGATGGGTGGATAACCCAAGCTTTTGCATATTTCAACGCACCATCAGCATGTCATGCCATATAGATCAGATATAGCATCGTCCTCTGTGCAGTACCCGATGGGAAACAAGCCTACTTAACTAGTACGGGCGGCAACATTAAGTAGAGTTCATCTTGCTTCACAATGGTCCTATATTAACTGATAGTTATCACACATGTTTTAGCAAAGAGTGTGAATAGTTCAAAGCACACATGTGAACGTTCAAAATGGTGTGTGTAGTTATCATCTTGAGAATTGCAACCGCGTGAGCTCGGAGCGGTGGTACCGATTGCTTGATTATATCAAAATCCTAACCGCCCTCTAATGCGCTAATATAATCCATCAATGCCTACTTAAACGACATTGCTCTCTTCTTCATCCCCGTGTTCTCCCATTCTTTCTGCAATCTCTAGCAGTGCCGACATGTCCTTCTTTGAAGGGCCATGAAAGAACCGGACTCCTCTTGCGAGGCCCCGTCCGGCCGCTTCAAGCGAGGAATCATTGGGCTCACAATCCATGACTCCGCCCTTGATCCACGACCTCGAATTTATCCAGTTCATGGAAGGGCGCCAAAGCCGCCATCGGAGCCTGACTCAGAGGAGGAGCACCCGGAGAACCATGAAGAATATGATGGCGATGAGAAGGAGGTGGGGTGACAACGAGGAGAGGAGGACGGCGACGAGAAGCCGACGGTCACCAGCAAATGTCCTCGCCAAGACAATTGCGCGGGGGCATCCAAGAAGAAGAAGAAGAAGAAGAAGGACTAGACTAGTATCTTGTTGTCGGCTTATATATTCCCCATGTTTGATACTTTCTAATATAACTAATGCAATGTAGTCTCTTAATGGCTATCTGGAGTAGTTTACACATTTGGTTACCTCGACTTTGTGTTCTTACCCTTCTGGCTCCGTTTCTTCAATCTTATATATCTTCAGGCGAGGGATATAACATGTGTGAACTTAATGCTAGGCCCCTTTTGTTTTTTTGGTTTCGGATGAATCCTAATGGTTTCTATTAATGAAATATATAAGTTGATGCAATCATATGACCACTATCCTAGGGTTGCTCTAATTAAGTATGTAGGTCTGAAGATAGAGGATGTTGTTCATATAGATGGGGCAAGTCACATTGCCCACAGTCCATATGACGGGATCATGAGAGATGATCCTCAGTATCATACACAGTTTTGTTGATTAAATTGTGTGCCTGGTAGAGCACACAATTCTCAGAACACAATCGTATGCACTTTCACGAGTTATGCACATGATTAACCTTCAGAAACGTCTGCGCAACTTTCAAATCATCACACACGGTAACTGCTGGAAATACTAGCACATTTTCAATTAATCTAATCCATGAGCAGATTATAAACATGACAATCAGAATATGCAACTCATATAGATACCTAAGCATGTGAGCACGTATAGGACATAGAACCAAAACATCTAAGAACACATCATATACGACTAGCACATGAATAAGAAAATAGGGGATGCACAAGTCATACCCTCCGGTTGGCCAGGCCAATGCAGCGGCGGCAACAGCAGCCTCTGCGTCGTCCGCAACCTTCTTCTTGGCGGCTTCATCATCGGCCATGGGGTCGTTGCGCAAGGAGGGAGTGAGTGTGCCGGCTGCACTGGCCAACTCCTTCAATATATAGGTCGTCGGATAAATGGGCCTGGGTTGAGGCCCATGACCGAGTCCGCGAACAGCCCATGGTCCAACTGAAAGAAATATGCCCTAGAGGCAATAATAAAGTTGTTATTTATATTTCCTTATGTCATGATAAATATCTATTATTCATGCTAGAATTGTATTAACCGGAAACTTGATACATGTGTGAATACATAGATAAAACAAAGTGTCCCTAGTATGCCTCTACTAGACTAGCTCTTAATCAAAGATGGTTAAGTTTCCTAACCATAGACACGTGTTGTCATCTGATGAACGGGATCACGTCATTAGGAGAATGATGTGATGGACAAGACCCATCCGTTAGCTTAGCATAATGATCGTTAAGTTTTATTGCTACTGCTTTCTTCATGACTTATACATATTCCTTTGATATGAGATTATGCAACTCCCGAATACCGGAGGAATACCTTGTGTGCTATCAAACGTCACAACGTAAAAGGGTGATTATAAAGGTGCTCTACAGGTATCTCCGAAGGTGTTTTGTTGGGTTGGCATAGATCGAGATTAGGATTTGTCACTCCGAGTGTCAGAGAGGTATCTCTGGGCCCTCTCGGTAATGCACATCATAATAAGCCTTGCAAGCAATGTGACTAATGAGTTAGTTGCGGGATGATGCATTACGGAACGAGTAAAGATACTTGCCAGTAACGAGATTGAACTAGGTATGAAGATATCGACGATCGAATCTCGGGCAAGTAACATACCGATGACAAAGGGAATAACGTATGTTGTCATTACGGTCCGACCGATAAAGATCTTCGTAGAATATGTGGGAGCCAATATGAGCATCCATGTTCCGCTATTGGTTATTGACCGGAGAGGTGTCTCGGTCATGTCTACATAGTTCTCGAACCCGTAGGGTCAGCACGCTTAACGTTCGATGACGATTTGTATTATGAGTTATGTGTTTTGGTGACACGAAGTTTGTTTGGAGTCCCGAATGAGATCACGGACATGATGAGGAGTCTCGAAATGTTTGAGAGGTAAAGATTGATATATTGGACGATAGTATTCGGACACCGGGATGGTTTCGGAATGGTTCAGGTATTTTCCGGAGTACCGAGGGGTTACCGGAACCCCCCGGGGAAAGTGATGGGCCTACATGAAGGAAATATGCCCTAGAGGCAATAATAAACTTATTATTTATTTCCTTATTTCATGATAAATGTTTATTATTCATGCTAGAATTGTATTAACCGGAAACTTAATACATGTGTGAATACATAGACAAACAGAGTGTCACTAGTATGCCTCTACTTTGACTAGCTCGCTAATCAAAGATGGTTAAGTTTCCTAGCCATAGACATGTGTTGTCATTTGATGAACGGGATCACATCATTAGAGAATGATGTGATTGACTTGACCCATTCCGTTAGCTTAACACTTGATCGTTTAGTATGTTGCTATTGCTTTCTTCATGACTTATACATGTTCCTATGACTATGAGATTATGCAACTCCCGAATACCGGAGGAACACTTTGTGTGCTATCAAACGTCACAACATAACTGGGTGATTATAAAGATGCTCTACACGTATCTCCGATGGTGTTTGTTGAGTTGGCATAGATCGAGATTAGGATTTGTCACTCCGATTGTCGGAGAGGTATCTCTGGGCCCTCTCGGTAATGCACATCACTATAAGCCTTGCAAGCAATGTGACTAATGAGTTAGTCACGGGATGATGCATTACAGAACGAGTAAAGAGACTTGCTGGTAACGAGATTGAACTAGGTATTGAGATACCGACGATCGAATCTCGGGCAAGTAACATACCGATGACAAAGGAAACAACGTATGTTGTTATGCGGTTTGACCGATAAGGATCTTCGTAGAATATGTGGGAGCCAATATGAGCATCCAGGTTCCGCTATTGGTTATTGACTCGAGATGTGTCTCGGTCATGTCTACATAGTTCTCGAACCCGTAGGGTCCGCACGCTTAACGTTTGATGACGATTTGTATTAAAGAGTTATGTGATTTGATGACCGAAGATAGTTCGGAGTCCCGTATGAGATCATTGACATGACAAGGAGTCTCAAAATGGTCGAGACGTAAAGATCGATATATTGGAAGGCTATATTCGGACATCGGAAAGGTTCTGAGTGATTCAGGTATTTTTCGGAGTACCGGAGAGTTACGGGAAATCGTATTGGGCCTTAATGGGCCATACGGGAAAGGAGAGAAAGGCCTCAAGGGTGGCCGCGCCCCTTCCGCATGGACTGGTCCGAATTGGACTAGGGAAAGGGGGCGCCCCCTTCCTTCCTTCTCCTTCTCCCTTCCCCTTTTCCTATTCCATATGGGAGGTGGAATCCTACTAGGACTAGGGAGTCCTAGTAGGACTCCACACTTTGGGCGCGCCTTATGAGGGCCGGCCTCCTCCTCCCTCCATCCTTTATATACGTGGCCAGTGTTGGGGAACGTAGTAATTTCAAAATTTTCTTACGCACACGCAAGATCATGGTGATGCATAGCAACGAGAGGGGAGAGTGTTGTCCACGTACCCTCGTAGACCGACAGCGGAAGCGTTATCACAACGCGGTTGATCTAGTCATACGTCTTCACGATCCGACCGATCAAGTACCAAACGCATGGCACCTCCGAGTTCTACACACGTTCAGCTTGATGACGTCCCTCGAACTCCGATCCAGCCGAGTGTTGAGGGAGAGTTTCGTCAGCACGACGGCGTGGTGACGATGATGATGTTCCACCGACGCAGGGCTTCGCCTAAGCTCCGCAACAGTATTATCGAGGTGTAATATGGTGGAGGGGGGCACCGCACACGGCTAAGAGATCTCAAGGATCAATTGTTGTGTCTCTGGGGTGCCCCCCTGCCCCCGTATATAAAGGAGCAACGGGGAGGCAGCCGACCAAGGGGAGAGGCGGGCCATGGGGGGGAGTCCTACTCCCACCGGGAGTAGGACTCCTCCTTTCCTTGTGGGAGTAGGAGAAGGGAAGGGGGAAGGAGAAAGAAGGAAGGGTGCGCCCCCCTTCCCTAGTCCAATTCGGACCAGACCATGGGGAGGGGTGCGGCCACCTTTTGAGGCCTTTCTCTCCTTTCCCGTATGGCCCATTAAGGCCCAATACGAATTCCCGTAACTCTCCGGTACTCCGAAAAATACCCGAATCACTTGAAACCTTTCCGAAGTCCGAATATAGTCTTCCAATATATCGATTTTTATGTCTCGACCATTTCGAGACTCCTCGTCATATCCCCGATCTCATCCGGGACTCCGAACTCCTTCGGTACATCAAAACTCAATAAAACTGTCATCGTAATGTTAAGCGTGCGGACCCTACGGGTTCGAGAACTATGTAGACATGACCGAGACACGTCTCCGGTCAATAACCAATAGCGGGACCTGGATGCCCATATTGGCTCCCACATATTCTACGAAGATCTTTATCGGTCAGACCGCATAACAACATACGTTGTTCCTTTGTCACCGGTATGTTACTTGCCCGAGATTTGATCGTCGGTATCTCGATACCTAGTTCAATCTCGTTATCGGCAAGTCTCTTTACTCGTTCCGTAACACATCATTCCGCAACTAACTCATTAGTCACAATGCTTGCAAGGCTTATAGTGATGTGCATTACCGAGTGGGCCCAGAGATACCTCTCCGACAATTGGAGTGACAAATCCTAATCTCGAAATACGCCAACCCAACAAGTACCTTTGGAGACACCTGTAGAGCACCTTTATAATCACCCATTTACGTTGTGACGTTTGGTAGCACACAAAGTGTTCCTCCGGTAAACGGGAGTTGCATAATCTCATAGTCATAGGAACATGTATAAGTCATGAAGAAAGCAATAGCAACATACTAAACGATCGAGTGCTAAGCTAACGGAATGGGTCAAGTCAATCACGTCATTCTCCTAATGAGGTGATCCCGTTAATCAAATGACAACTCATGTCTATGGCTAGGAAACATAACCATCTTTGATTAACGAGCTAGTCAAGTAGAGGCATACTAGTGACACTTTGTTTGTCTATGTATTCACACATGTATTATGTTTCCGGTTAATACAATTCTAGCATGAATAATAAACATTTATCATGATATAAGGAAATAAATAATAACTTTATTATTGCCTCTAGGGCATATTTCCTTCAGTCTCCCACTTGCACTAGAGTCAATAATCTAGTTCACATCGCCATGTGATTTAACATGAATAGTTCACATCACCATGTGATTAACACCCATAGTTCACATCGTTATGTGACCATCACCCAAAGGGTTTACTAGAGTCAGTAATCTAGTTCACATCGCTATGTGATTAACACCCAAAGAGTACTAAGGTGTGATCATGTTTTGCTTGTGAGATAATTTTAGTCAACGGGTCTGTCACATTCAGATCCGTAAGTATTTTGCAAATTTCTATGTCTACAATGCTCTGCATGGAGCTACTCTAGCTAATTGCTCCCACTTTCAATATGTATCTAGACCGAGACTTAGAGTCATCTAGATTAGTGTCAAAACTTGCATCGACGTAACCTTTTACGACGAGCCTTTTGTCACTTCCATAATCGAGAAACATATCCTTATTCCAGTAAGGATAATTTTGACCGCTGTCCAGTGATCTACTCCTAGATCACTATTGTACTCCCTTGCCAAAATCAGTGTAGGGTATACAATAGATCTGGTACACAGCATGGCATACTTTATAGAACCTATGGCCAAGGCATAGGGAATGACTTTCATTCTTTTTCTATCTTCTGCCGTGGTCGGGTTTTGAGTCTTACTCAATTTCACACCTTGTAACACAGGCAAGAAACTCTTTCTTTGACTGTTCTATTTTGAACCACTTCAAAATCTTGTTAAGGTATGTACTCATTGAAAAAAACTTATCAAGCGTCTTGATCTATCTCTATAGATCTTGATGCTCAATATGTAAGCAGCTTCACCGAGGTCTTTCTTTGAAAAACTCCTTTATGCTTTGTAGAATAATTCTACATTATTTCTGATCAACAATATGTCACTTACATATACTTATCAGAAATGTTGTAGTGCTCCCACTCACTTTCTTGTAAATACAGGCTTCACCGCAAGTCTGTATAAAACTATATCCTTTGATCAACTTATCAAAGCGTATATTCCTACTCCGAGATGCTTGCACCAGTCCATAGATGGATCGCTGGAGCTTGCATATTTTGTTAGCACCTTTAGGATTGACAAAACCTTCTGGTTGCATCATATACAACTCTTCTTTAATAAATCCATTAAGGAATGCAGTTTTGTTTATCCATTTGCCAGATTTCATAAAATGCGACAATTGCTAACATGGTTCGGACAGACTTAAGCATCGCTGCGAGTGAGAAAATCTCATCGTAGTCAACACTTGAACTTTGTCAAAAACCTTTTTCCGACAAGTCTAGCTTTGTAGATAGTGACACTACTATCAGCATCCGTCTTCCTCTTGAAGATCCATTTAATCTCAATGGCTCGCCGATCATTGGGCAAGTCAATCAAAGTCCATACTTTGTTCTTCATACATGGATCTCATCTCAGATTTCATGGCCTCAAGCCATTTTGCGGAATCTGGGCTCACCATCGCTTCTTCATAGTTCGTAGGTTCGTCATGGTCTAGTAACATAACCTCCAGAACAGGATTACCGTACCACTCTGGTGCGGATCTTACTCTGGTTTACCTACGAGGTTTGGTAGTAACTTGATCTGAAGTTACATGATCATCATCATTAACTTCCTCACTAATTGGTGTAGAAGTCACAGGAACAGATTTCTGTGATCCAATAAGGGAGCAGGTACAGTTACCTCATCAAGTTCTACTTTCCTCCCACTCACATCTTTCGAGAGAAACTCCTTCTCTAGAAAGGATCCATACTTAGCAACGAATGTCTTGCCTTCGGTTCTGTGATAGAAGGTGTACCCAACTGTCTCCTTTGGGTATCCTATGAAGACACATTTCTCCGATTTGGGTTTGAGCTTATCAGGATGAAACTTTTTCACATAAGCATCGCAACCCCAAAATTTTAAGAAACGACAACTTTGGTTTCTTGCCAAACCACAGTTCATAAGGCGTCGTCTCAACGGATTTTGATGGTGCCCTATTTAACGTGAATGCAGCTGTCTCTAATGCATAACCCCCAAAACGATTAGTGGTAAATTGGTAAGAGACATCATAGATTGCACTATATCCAATAAAGTACGGTTATGACGTTCGGACACACCATTATGCTGTGGTGTTCCAGGTGGCATGAATTTGTGAAACTATTCCACATTGTTTTAACTGAAGGCCAAACTCGTAACTTAAATACTCTTCTCCACGATCAGATCGTAGAAACTTTATTTTCTTGTTACGATGATTTTCTGCTTCACTCTGAAATTATATGAACTTTTCAAATGTTTCAGACTCTTGTTTCATTAAGTAGATATACCCATATCTGCTCAAATCATCTGTGAAGGTCAGAAAATAATGATACCTGCTACGAGCCTCAATATTCATCGGACCACATACATCTGTATGTATGATTTCCAACAAATCTGTTGCTCTCTCCATAGTTCCGGAGAACGGCGTTTTAGTCATCTTGCCCATGAGGCACGGTTCGCAAGCATCAAGTGATTCATAATCAAGTGATTCAAAATCCCATCAGTATGGAGTTTCTTCATGCGCTTTACACCAATATGACCTAAACGGCAGTGCCACAAATAAGTTGCACTATCATTATTAACTTTGCATCTTTTGGCTTCAATATTATGAATATGTGTATCACTACGATCGAGATCCAACAAACCATTTTCGTTGGTGTGTATGACCATAGAAGGTTTTATTCATGTAAACAGAACAACAATTGTTCTCTAATTTAAATGAATAACCGTATTGCAATAAACATGATCAAATCATATTCATGCTCAACGCAAACACCAAATAACACTTATTTAGTTTCAACACTAATCCCGAAAGTACAGGGAGTGTGCGATGATGATCATATCAATCTTGGAACTACTTCCAACACACATCGTCACCTCGCCTTTTACTAGTCTCTGTTTATTCTGCAACTCCCGTTTTCGAGTTACTACTCTTTAGCAACTGAACCAGTATCAATTACCGAGGGGTTGCTATAAACACTAGTAAAGTACACATCAATAATCTGTATATCAAATATACCTTTGTTCACTTTGCCATCCTTCTTATCCACCAAATAGTTGGGGTAGTTCCGCTTCCAGTGACCAGTCCCTTTGCAGTAGAAGCACTTAGTCTCAGGCTTAGGACCAGACTTAGGCTTCTTCACTTGAGCAGCAACTTGCTTGCCGTTCTTCTTGAAGTTCCCCTTCTTCCCTTTGCCCTTTTCTTGAAACTAGTGGTCTCGTCAACCATCAACACTTGATGTTTTTCTTGATTTCTACCTTCGTCGATTTCAGCATCACGAAGAGCTCGGGAATTACTTTCGTCATCCCTTGCATACTATAGTTCATCACGAAGTTCTACTAACTTGGTGATGGTGACTAGAGAATTCTGTCAATCACTATTTTATCTGGAAGATTAACTCCCACTTGATTCAAGCGATTGTAGTACCCAGACAATCTGAGCACATGCTCACTAGTTGAGCGATTCTCCTCCATCTTTTAGCTATAGAACTTGTTGGAGACTTCATATCTCTCAACTCGGGTATTTGCTTGAAATATTAACTTCAACTCCTGGAACATCTCATATGGTCCATGACGTTCAAAACGTCTTTGAAGTCCCGATTCTAAGCCGTTAAGCATGGTGCACTAAACTATCAAGTAGTCATCATATTGAGCTAGCCAAACGTTCATAACGTCTGCATCTGCTCCTGCAATAGGTCTGTCACCTAGCGGTGCATCAAGGACATAATTTTTCTGTGCAGCAATGAGGATAATCCTCAGATCACGGATCCAATCCGCATCTTTGCTACTAACATCTTTCAACATAATTTTCTCTAGGAACATATCAAAAATAAAACAGGGAAGCAACAACGCGAGCTATTGATCTACAACATAATTTGCAAAATACTATCAGGACTAAGTTCATGATAAATTCAAGTTCAATTAATCATATTACTTAAGAACTCCCACTTAGATAGACATCCCTCTAATCCTCTAAGTGATCACGTGATCCATATCAACTAAACCATGTCCGATCATCACGTGAGATGGAGTAGTTTCAACGGTGAACATCACTATGTTGATCATATCTACTATATGATTCACGCTCGACCTTTCGGTCTCCGTGTTCCGAGGCCATATCTGTTATATGCTAGGCTCGTCAAGTTTAACCTGAGTATTCCGCGTGTGCAACTGTTTTGCACCCGTTGTATTTGAACGTAGAGCCTATCACACCCGATCATCACGTGGTGTCTCAGCACGAAGAACTTTCGCAACGGTGCATACTCAGGGAGAACACTTATACTTTGATAATTTAGTGAAGGATCATCTTATAATGCTACCGTCAAACAAAGCAAGATAAGATGCATAAAGGATTAACATCACATGCAATCAATATAAGTGATATGATATGGCCATCATCATCTTGTGCTTGTGATCTCCATCTCCGAAGCACCGTGCTTGTGATCTCCATCTCCGAAGCACCGTCATGATCACCATCGTCACCGGCGCGACACCTTGATCTCCATCGTAGCATCGTTGTCGTCTCGTCAATCTTATGCTTCTACGACTATCGCTACCGCTTAGTGATAAAGTAAAGCATTACATGGCGATTGCATTGCATACAATAAAACGACAACCATATGGCTCCTGCCAGTTGCCGATAACTCGGTTACAAAACATGATCATCTCATACAACAAATTATATCACATCATGTCTTGACCATATCACATCACAACATGCCCTGCAAAAACAAGTTAGACGTCCTCTACTTTGTTGTTGCAAGTTTTACGTGGCTGCTACGGGCTTAGCAAGAACCGTTCTTACCTACGCATCAAAACCACAACGATAGTTTGTCAAGTTGGTGCTGTTTTAACCTTCGCAAGGACCGGGCGTAGCCACACTCGGTTCAACTAAAGTGAGAGAGACAGACACCCGCCAGTCACCTTTAAGCAACGAGTGCTCGCAACGGTGAAACCAGTCTCGCGTAAGCGTACGCGTAATGTCGGTCCGGGCCGCTTCATCTCACAATACCGCTGAACCAAAGTATGACATGCTGGTAAGCAGTATGACTTATATCGCCCACAACTCACTTGTGTTCTACTCGTGCATAGCATCAACGCATAAAACCAGGCTCGGATGCCACTGTTGGGGAACGTAGTAATTTCAAAAAATTTCCTACGCACACGCAAGATCATGGTGATGCATAGCAACGAGAGGGGAGAGTGTTGTCCACGTACCCTCGTAGACCGACAGCGGAAGCGTTATCACAACGCGGTTGATGTAGTCGTACGTCTTCACGATCCGACCGATCAAGTACCGAACGCACGGCACCTCCGAGTTCTACACACGTTCAGCTCGATGACGTCCCTCGAACTCCGATCCAGCCGAGTGTTGAGGGAGAGTTTCGTCAGCACGACGGCGTGGTGACGATGATGATGTTCCACCGACGCAGGGCTTCGCCTAAGCTCCGCAACGGTATTATCGAGGTGTAATATGGTGGAGGGGGGCACCGCACACGGCTAAGAGATCTCAAGGATCAATTGTTGTGTCTCTGGGGTGCCCCCTGCCCCCGTATATAAAGGAGCAAGGGGGAGGCAGCCGGCCAAGGGGAGAGGCGCGCCATAGGGGGGAGTCCTACTCCCACCGGGAGTAGGACTCCTCCTTTCCTTGTGGGAGTAGGAGAAGGGAAGGGGGAAGGAGAAAGAAGGAAGGGTGCGCCCCCCTTCCCTAGTCCAATTCGGACCAGACCATGGGGAGGGGTGCGGCCACCTTTTGAGGCCTTTCTCTCCTTTCCCGTATGGCCCATTAAGGCCCAATACGAATTCCCGTAACTCTCCGGTACTCCGAAAAATACCCGAATCACTCGGAACCTTTCCGAAGTCCGAATATAGTCGTCCAATATATCGATTTTTACGTCTCGACCATTTCGAGACTCCTCGTCATATCCCCGATCTCATCCGGGACTCCGAACTCCTTCGGTACATCAAAACTCAATAAAACTGTCATCGTAACGTTAAGCGTGCGGACCCTACGGGTTCGAGAACTATGTAGACATGACCGAGACACGTCTCCGGTCAATAACCAATAGCGGGACCTGGATGCCCATATTGGCTCCCACATATTCTACGAAGATCTTTATCGGTCAGACCGCATAACAACATACGTTGTTCCCTTTGTCACCGGTATGTTACTTGCCCGAGATTTGATCGTCGGTATCTCGATACCTAGTTCAATCTCGTTACCGGCAAGTCTCTTTACTCGTTCCGTAACACATCATCCCGCAACTAACTCATTAGTCACAATGCTTGCAAGGCTTATAGTGATGTGCATTACCGAGTGGGCCCAGAGATACCTCTCCGACAATTGGAGTGACAAATCCTAATCTCGAAATACGCCAACCCAACAAGTACCTTTGGAGACACCTGTAGAGCACCTTTATAATCACCCATTTACGTTGTGACGTTTGGTAGCACACAAAGTGTTCCTCCGGTAAACGGGAGTTGCATAATCTCATAGTCATAGGAACATGTATAAGTCATGAAGAAAGCAATAGCAACATACTAAACGATCGAGTGCTAAGCTAACGGAATGGGTCAAGTCAATCACGTCATTCTCCTAATGAGGTGATCCCGTTAATCAAATGACAACTCATGTCTATGGCTAGGAAACATAACCATCTTTGATTAACGAGCTAGTCAAGTAGAGGCATACTAGTGACACTTTTTTAGTCTATGTATTCACACATGTATTATGTTTCCGGTTAATACAATTCTAGCATGAATAATAAACATTTATCATGATATAAGGAAATAAATAATAACTTTATTATTGCCTCTAGGGCATATTTCCTTCAGCCAGGGGGCACCCCATAGACACACAAGTTGATTTCTTAGCCATGTGTAGTGCCCCCCTCACAGTTACACACCTCGGTCATATCGTCATAGTGCTTAGGCAAAGCCCTACGTCGGTAACTTCATCATCACCGTCACCACGCCGTCGTGCTGACGGAACTCTCCCTCGGCCTCAACTGGATCAAGAGTACGAGGGACGTCATCGAGCTGAACGTGTGCTGAACTCGGAGGTGCCGTGCGTTCGGTACTTGGATCTGTCGGATCGTGAAGACGTACGACTACACCAACCGCGTTGTCATAACACTTTCGCTTACGGTCTACGAGGGTACGTGGACAACACTCTCCCTCTCGTTGCTATGCATGTAACGCCCACGATGCGGCTATATCTCCCACGTGTCGAGGCATGACTTAGAGGCATAACCGCATTGTGGTTTGTCGCAAGAAGGGTCATCTTCACACAATCCCATGTAATGAACAAGAATGGGATAAAGAGTTGGCTTACAATCGCCACTTCACACAATACATAAATAAAACATACATCATTCAGAGTACACACATAGACCGACTATGGTCAAAACCAAAAGAAAAGAAGATAACCCAACTGCTAGATCCCTGATCGTCCCAACTGGGCACCACTACTGATCAAAATGAAAACAAAGAACACAACGAACAAGATCTTCATCGAGCTCCCACTTGAGCTCGGTTGCGTCACTTGCACTGGTATCATCGGCACCTGCAACTGTTTTGGAAGTATCTGTGAGTCACGAGGACTCAGCAATCTCACACCCGCGAGATCAAGACTATTTAAGCTTAAAGGAAAGGATGGGGTAATGAGGTGGAGCTGCAGCAAGCACTAAGCTTATATGGTGGCTAATGTACGCAAATGAGAGCGAGAAGAGAAGCAACGGAACGGTCGTGAACTAGCAATGATCAAGAAGTGATCCTGAACTCCTACTTACGTCAAACATAACCCAGAAACCGTGTTCACTTCCCGGACTCCGCCGAGAAGAGACCATCATGGCTACACACACGGTTGATGTATTTTAATTAAGTCAAGTGTCGAGTTCTCTACACCCGGATATTAACAAATTCCCATCTTCCACATAACCGCGGGCACGGCTTTCGAAAGATAATACCCTGCAGGGGTGTCCCAACTTTGCCCATCATAAGCTCTCACGGTCAACGAAGGATAAACCTTCTCCCAGGAAGACCCGATCAGTCTCGGAATCCCGGTTTACAAGACATTTCGACAATGGTAAAACAAGACCAGAAAAGCCGCCCGGATGTGCCGACAAATCCCGATAGGAGCTGCACATATCTCGTTCTCAGGGCACACCGGATGAGACATCCTACGAGTAAAACCAGACCTCGAGTTTCCACGAGGGGGCCCCACAGTCTACTCAGTTCGGACCAACACTCGAAGGAGCACTGGCCCGGGGGGGGGGGTTAAAATAAGATGACCCTTGAGTCTGCAGAACCCAAGGAAAAAAGGGATAGGTGGTAGCAAATGGTAAAACCAAGGTTGGGCCTTGCTGGAGGAGTTTTATTCAAAGCGAACTGTCAAGGGGGTCCCATAAATCACCCAACCGCGTAAGGAACGCAAAATCAAGGAACATAACACCGGTATGACGGAAACTAGGGCGGCAAGAGTGGAACAAAACACCAGGCATAAGGCCGAGCCTTCCACCCTTTACCAAGTATATAGATGCATTAATTAAATAAGAGATATTGTGATATCCCAACATAATTATGTTCCAACAAGGAGCAATCTTCAACTTCACCTGCAACTAACAATGCTATAAGAGGGGCTGAGCAAAAGCGATAACATAGCCAAACAACGGTTTGCTAGGAAGGGTGACAAAGGATTAGAGGTTCATGGCAATTTGGGAGGCTTGATAAGCAAGTGGTAGGTAGCGCGGCATAGCAATAGAACGAACAACTAGCAAAGCAAAGATAGAAGTGATTTCGAGGGTATGGTCATCTTGCCTGCAAGGTTCTCAGAGTTGTTGAAAGCTTGATTCTCGTACATGAACTCGTCTCCCGGCTCTACCCAAAACAAGAACACAAGCAACGGAACCACAATCAATCACGGGAAAATGCACAAGCAACATGATGCAATACATGAATGATATGCAAGATATGATATGCGATGCATATGCGTGCTCCGGAAGATAAATGATGAACAAGGCAGTAACTTGGCCAACCAAGCATGCCACTGGAAAGAATGAGATGATTTCGGTTGAAATCGATATAAAGATCACCGGAAACGGATGCACGGTTTGCAAATGGCAAGCAAAACAAGAATGACACGAATCTGCGATTAACAACATGATAGCACTTAGAATGCAACAAGTAACTATGCTACAACACTCCAACCTAGCAACAAAGCATATAGCAGTGATCTATAGGAGATGCTTGACAAAAGATGAACACTGAGCTACGGCTAGATCACAACATAACAGGCTCAAACAAGCATGTCAAAAGTGCAAAAGATATCAGGTTCACAGACTTGGTGAAATTACTGGACATGACTGAAACAGTATCAGGTAGCAATGTTCAGAGCAAGCAAACAACATGCTACAGGAACTTAATATGGCAAAACAAGGCATGGAATGAATCTACTAAATGCATATGACAAAAGTCCCTTACTGACCATAAGCCAAAAAGGATCACAAGATATGATGGCACCCATGTAAACATAGCAAGCTTCGTTAACAGGTTTCAGATATGATGGCAGAAACAATAATATTAAGGCATCTTGGTGAGCTTGATGCACTCACCACAAAGCAATGCATGACAAAACAAGCATACCTAAAGCAAGATGGCATGTTTATGAAGCTATCCATGGCAAGAGCAAGTACATATCATGTATGGATCAACTACAACAAGCTTGGCAAAATTGAATAACACGTAAACAATCTACCAGGAATATTTTATAGCAAAAGTAGAGCAAGATTAAGACATGCTATGGCACTCCATAATTGCAAACAAGGGCATGTATGAATATCGCACAACTATATCTACAAAACATCCTTACTGAACATCCTCAAAATAAGCATGGATCTCTCTGTAGACAGATGGATACATGGCAACAAAATAACAGCAGTCACAGACACTGTAAAATTACTAAGCCCTGAAATCAGAAACATCACGAAGCCTAGTTTGCATGCTTGTGCTAGTCACCACAGAGATCACAAAAATACATGGCATACACCTCTGTAAAGATGGCATGGCATACATCAAAACACATGTAGAGCTCATGCCCATAAGATGCACAGATTAAATGAAACAAAAATAAGAAATCCTCAAGTTCTGATAAGTAACAACAGATAACAGCAAACTAGCGCTCTTGCACCAGAGATTTGGGCATCAAGATGGACTCAAATGAACATGACACAATGGAACCAAATGAAGAGCATCTCGAGGCGAAAATTTCGATATATTACACGCATGAAGTGGAGCTCTATGCAGAGAGTTATGATGCGATGAACATGAGCATGTATTGTAAATATAACAAGACAGAGAAAAATCGGGGGGGGGGGGGGGAGAGAAGAGGTCAACCCAGGCCAGATTCAGATCGGGCTCGAGCTCGGGCCGGCTCGGGCTCGCTGGAGCTCGGGGCGCTGGGGGAGAGGAGGCGTTGGGGCGGCGGCCGGAGGGAGAGGGCGGGGAGGAGCGCCGGTGGGGAGGCAGCACCGGCGAACGACGGAGGAGGAGGCGGCGCCTCGGGGCGGCGGCGCGGGCGCGGGACGGTGGCGGTGGCGGCCAGGGCGGCGAGGCAAGGTGCGGCGGCGGCGAGGCGCACCAGGGCGGCGGCGCGTGGGAGCGTTGCGGGCACGGGTCGCCTCGGGCATCGGCGGCGGATGGGCCCGCGCGGGCCCCGGATGGGCTCCGCGGGCCGCGGCGGCGGGAGAGAGAGGGTGACGTGGCGCGACGGGATTCGCCGGGCGCGGCGGCGCGGACACGTCTGGCACGGGGGAATTTTGTCCGGCGGCGGGAGGTGGAAGAAGACTTGGGTTCATCCGCGAAATTTCGGGGGGAGGTGCAAATATATAGGTAGAGGGAGTTAGGAGAGTCCAAATGGGGTGCGGTTTTCGCCCACACGATCGTGATCGAACGACCTAGAGCATGGAGGTGAGTTTGCTGGGTTTTGGGCTGGTTAGAGAGGGGTTTTGCTGCAACACACAAAAGGACTGCGGTTACCCGGTTAACCGTTGGAGCATCAAACGACCTCCAAATGGCACGAAACTTGACAGGTGGTCTACCGGTGGTATACCAAGGCCACTTGGCAAACCTCGGTCCATTCCGAGAACGTTCAACACCCGCTCACGAAAAGAAACAAGAGGGGTGCGCCGGAGGAGGTGGGAGTGCCGGATTGCAAAACGGACAACGGGGAAAATGCTCGGATGCATGAGACGAACACGTATGCAAATGAGATGCACACGATGACATGAACAAAATGCAAAACGAAAGGCAAAACCCGACCACAAAGGGAAATATCATAACACATAGCCGAAAATGGCAAGAGTTGGAGTTACAAATATGGAAAGTTACATCCGGGGTGTTACAATGCATCACCATGATCTTGCGTGTGCATAAGAAAATTTTGAAATTACTGCGTTCCCCAACAATGGCATCCGAGCCAGGTCTATGCGTAGATGTTATATGCACGAGTAGAACAAAAAGAGTTGTGGGAGATAATAGTCATACTGCTTAACAGCATGTCATACTTTGATTCGGCGGTATTGTTGGATGAAGCGGCCCAGACCGACATTACATGACCGCGTTCATGAGACTGGTTCTACCGCCGTGCTTTGCACACAGGTGCCTAGTGGGTGTCTGTTTCTCCAACTTTAGTTGAATCGAGTGTGACTACGCCCGGTCCTTGTTGAAGGTTAAAATAGCACACTTGACGAAAAATCGTTGTGGTTTTGATGTGTAGGTAAGAACGGTTCTTGCTAGAAGCCCGTAGCAGCCACGTAAAAGTCGCAACAACAAAGTAGTGGATGTCTAACTTGTTTTTGCAGGGCTTGCTGTGATGTGATATTGTCAAGACGTGATGATATATAAATTGTTGTATGAGATGATCATGTTTTGTAACAGTTATCGGCAACTGGCAGGAGCCATATGGTTGTCGCTTTATTGTATGAAATGCAATCGCCATGTAATTGCTTTACTTTATCACTAAGCGGCAGCGATAGTCGTAGTAGCAATAGTTAGCGAGACGACAACGATGCTTCGATGGAGATCAAGGTGTCAAGCCGGTGACGATGGTGATCATGATGGTGCTTTGGAGATGGAGATCAAAGGCACAAGATGATGATGGCCATATCATATCACTTATTTGATTACATGCGATGTTTATCCTTTATGCATCTTATTTTGCTTAGTACAGCGGTAGCATTATAAGATGATCTCTCACTAAATTTCAATGTATAAGTGTTCTCCCTGAGTATGCACCGTTGCGACAGTTCGTCTTGCCGAGACACCACGTGATGATTGGGTGTGATAAGCTCTACGTTCACATACAACAGGTGCAAGGCGGTTTTGCACACGCAGAATACTCGGGTTAAACTTGACGAGCCTAGCATATGCAGATATGGCCTCGGAACACTGAGACCGAAAGGTTGAGTGTGAATCATATAGTAGATATGATCAATATAGTGATGTTCACCATTGAAAACTACTCCATCTCACGTGATGATCGGACATGGTTTAGTTGATATGGATCACGTGATCACTTAGATGATTAGAGGGATGTCTATCTAAGTGGGAGTTCTTAAGTAATATGATTAATTGAACTTTAATTTATCATGAACTTAGTCCTGATAGTATTAGCATATCTATGTTGTAGATCAATAGCTCACGATGTAGCTCCCCGTTTATTTTTGATATGTTCCTAGAGAAAAACTATGTTGAAAGATGATAGTAGCAATGATGCGGACTAGGTCCGTGATCTGAGGATTATCCTCATTACTGCACAGATGAATTATGTCCTTGATGCACTGCTAGGTGACGGACCTATTGCAGGAGCAGATGCAGACGTTATGAATATTTGGCAAAGCTCGATATGATGACTACTTGATAGTTTAGTGCACCATGCTTTACGGCTTAGAACCGGGACTTAAAAAACGTTTTGAATACCACGGAGCATGTAAAATGTTCCAAGAGCTAAAATTGGTATTTCAGATCATACCCGAGTCGAGAGGTATGAGACCTCTGACAAGTACTTTGCCTACAAGATGGAGGAGAATAGCTCAACCAGTGAGCATGTGCTCAGATTGTCTGAGTACTACAATCGCTTGAATCAAGTGGGAGTTAATCTTCCAGATAAGATAGTGATTGACAAAGTTCTCTAGTCACTATCACCAAGTTACTAGAACTTCGTGATGAACTATAATATGGAAGGGATGACGAAAATGATTCCCGAGCGCTTCGCGATGCTGAAATCAGCGAAGGTAGAAATCAAGAAAAGCATCAACTGTTGATGATTGACAAGACCACTAGTTTTAAGTAAAAGGGCAAGGGAAAGAAAGGGAACTTCAAGAAGAATGGCAAGCAAGTTGCCACTCCCATGAAGAAGCCCAAAGCTAGACCCCAAGCCTGAAACTGAGTGCTTCTACCGCAAAGGAAATGGTCACTGGAAGTGGAACTGCCCTAGATACTTGGCGGATAAGAAGGATGGCAAAGTGAACAAAGGTATATTTGATATACATGTTATTGATGTGTACTTTACTAGTGTTTATAGCAACCCCTCAGTATTTGATACTGGTTCAGTTGCTAAGAGTAGTAACTCGAAACGGGAGTTGCAAAAATAAACAAAGACTAGTTAAGGGTGAGGTGATGATGTGAGTTGGAAGTGATTCCAAGGTTGATAAGATCACCATCGCACACTCCCTTTACCTTCGGGATTAGTGTTGAACCTAAAATAAATGTTATTTGGTGTTTGCGTTGAGCATGAATATGATTGGATCACGTTTATTGCAATACGGTTATTCATTTAAGTCAAAGAATAATTGTTGTTCTATTTACATGAATAAAACCTTCTATGGTCATACACTCAATATAAATGGTTTATTGAATCTCGATCGTAGTGATACACATATTCATAATATTGCAGCCAAAAGATGCAAAGTTAACAATGATAGTGCAACTTATATGTGGCACTGCCGTTTAGGTCATATTGGTGTAAAGCGCATGAAGAAACTCCATGCTGGTGGACTTTTGGAATCACTTGATGCTTGCGAACCATGCCTCATGGGCAAGATGACTAAGACTCCGTTCTCCGGAACAATGGAGCGAGCAACTGACTTATTGGAAATAATACATACCGATGTATGCAGTCCGATGAGTGTTGAGGCTTGCAGCAGGTATCGTTATTTTCTGACCTTCACAGATGATTTGAGTAGATATGGTATATCTACTTGATGAAACATAAGTCTGAAACATTTTGAAAAGTTCAAAGAATTTCAGATTGTAGTGGAGAATCATCGTAACAAGAAAATAAGGTTTCTACGATCTAATCGTGGAGGTGAATATTTGAGTTATGAGTTTGGTCTTCATTTGGAACAATGTGGAATAGTTTCACAACTCACGCCACCTGGAACACCACAGCGTAATGGTGTGTCCGAACGTCATAACCGTACTTTATTAGATATGGTGCGATCTATGATGTCTCTTACCGATTTACCACTGTCGTTTTGGGGTTATGCATTAGAGACAGTTGCATTCACGTTAAATAGGGCACCATCTAAATCCATTGAGACGACACCGTATGACCTATGGTTTGGCAAGAAACCTAAGCTGTCGTTTCTTAAAGTTTCAGGTGGCAATGCTTATGTGAAAAAGTTTCAACCTGATAAGCTCAAACCCAAATCGGAGAAGTGCGTCTTCATAGGATACCCAAAAGAAAATGTTGGGTACACCTTCTATCACAGATCTGAAGGCAAGATCTTTGTTGCTAAGAATGGATCCTTTCTAGAGAAGGAGTTTCTCTCGAAAGAAGTGAGTGGGAGGAAAGTAGAACTTGATGAGGTAATTGTACCTTCTCCCGAATTGGAAAATAATTCATCACAGAAATCAGTTCCAGTGATGCCTATACCAATTAGTGAGGAAGATTAATGATGATGATCATGAAACTTCAGATCAAGTTACTACCAAACCTCGTAGGTCAACCAGAGTACGGTCCGCACCAGAGTGGTACGGTAATCCTTTTTTGGAGGTCATGTTACTTGACCATGATGAACCTACGAACTATGAGGAAGCGATGATGAGCCCAGATTCCGCAAAATGGTTTAAGGCCATGAAATCTGAGATGGGATCCATGTATGAGAACAAAGTATGGACTTTGGTTGACTTGCCCGATGATCGGCAAGCCATTGAGAATAAATGGATCTTCAAGGGGAAGACGGACGCTGATAGTAGTGTTACTATCTACAAAGCTCGAATTGTCGCAAAAAGGTTTTCGACAAGTTCAAGGTGTTGACTACGATGAGATTTTCTCACTCATAGCGATGCTTAAGTCTGTCCAAATCATGTTAGTAATTGCCGCATTTTATGAAATCTGGCAAATGGATAACAAAACTGCATTCTTTAATGGATTTATTAAAGAAGAATTGTTTATGATGCAACCAGAAGGTTTTGTCAATCCTAAAGGTGCTAACAAAATGTGCAAGCTCCAGCGATCCATCTATGGACTGGTGCAAGCATCTCGGAGTTGGAATATACGCTTTGATAAGTTTATTAAAGCATATAGTTTTATACAGACTTGCGGTGAAGCCTGTATTTACAAGAAAGCGAGTGGGAGCACTACAGCTTTCTGATAAGTATATGTGAAAGACATATTGTTGATCGGAAATGATGTGGAATTTTCTGGAAAGCATAAAGGAGTGTTTGAAAGGAGTTTTTCAAAGAAAGACCTCGGTAAAGCTGCTTACACATTGAGCATCAAGATCTATAGAGATAGATCAAGACGCTTGATAAGTTTTTTCAATGAGTACATACCTTCACAAGATTTTGAAGTAGTTCAAAATGGAACAGTCAAAGAAAGAGTTCTTGCCTGTGTTGCAAGGTGTGAAGTTGAGTAAGACTCAAAACCCGACCACGGCAAAAAATAGAAAGAGAATGAAAGTCATTCCCCATGCCTCAGCCATAGGTTCTATAAAGTATGCCATGCTATGTACCAGACCTATTGTATACCCTGCCCTATGTTTGGCAAGGGAGTACAATAGTGATCTAGGAGTAGATCACTGGACATTGGTCAAAATTATCCTTAGAGGACTAAGGAAATATTTCTCGGTTATGGAGGTGATAAAGAGTTCGTCGTAAAGAGTTACGTTGATGCAAGCTTTGAAACCGATCTGGATGACTCTGAGTCTCGATCTGGATACATATTGAAAGTGGGAGCATTTAGCTAGAGTAGCTCTGTGCAGAGTATTGTAGACATAGAAATTTGCAAAATACATACGGATCTGAATGTTGTAGACCCGTAGACTAAAAATTTCTCTCACACGCAAAACATGATCATACCTTATTGCTCTTGGGTGTTAATCACATAGTGATGTGAACTAGATTATTGACTCTAGTAAACCTTTTGAGTGTTGGTCACATGGCGATGTGAACTATGGGTGTTAATCACATAAAGATGTGAACAATTGGTATTAAATCACATGGCGATGTGAACTAGATTATTGACTCTAGTGCAAGTGGGAGACTAAAGGAAATATGCCCTAGAGGCAATAATAAACTTATTATTTATTTCCTTTATTCCGTGATAAATTTTTATTATTCATGCTAGAATTGCATTAACCGGAAACTTAATACATGTGTGAATACATAGACAAATAGAGTGTCACTAGTATGCCTCTACTTTGACTAGCTCGTTAATCAAAGATGGTTAAGTTTCCTAGCCATAGACATGTGTTGTCATTTGATGAACGGGATCACATCATTAGAGAATGATGTGATTGACTTGACCCATTCCGTTTGCTTAGCACTTGATCATTTAGTATGTTGCTATTGCTTTCTTCATGGCTTATACATGTTCCTATGACTATGAGATTATGCAACTCCCGAATACCGGAGGAACACTTTGTGTGCTATCAAACGTCACAACATAACCGGGTGATTATAAAGATGCTCTACACGTGTCTCCGATGGTGTTTGTTGAGTTGGCATAGATCGAGATTAGGATTTGTCACTCTGATTGTTGGAGAGGTATCTCTGGGCCCTCTCGGTAATGCACATCACTATAAGCCTTGCAAGCAATGTGACTAATGAGTTAGTCACGGGATGATGCATTACAGAACGAGTAAAGAGACTTGCCGGTAACGAGATTTAACTAGGTATTGAGATACCGACGATCGAATCTCGGGCAAGTAACATACCGATGACAAAGGGAACAACGTATGTTGTTATGCGGTTTGACCGATAAAGATTTTCGTAGAATATGTGGGAGCCAATATGAGCATCCAGGTTCCGCTATTGGTTATTGACTCGATATGTGTCTCGGTCATGTCTACCTAGTTCTCGAACCCGCAGGGTCCGCACGCTTAACGTTTGATGACGATTTGTATTAAAGAGTTATTTGATTTGATGACCGAAGATAGTTTGGAGTCCCGTATGAGATCATGGACATGACCAAGATTCTCGAAATGGTCGAGACGTAAAGATCGATATATTGGAAGGCTATATTCGGACACCGGAAAGGTTCCGAGTGATTCGGGTATTTTTCGGAGTACCGGAGAGTTACGGGAATTCGTATTGGGCCTTAATGGGCCATATGGGAAAGGAGAGAAAGGCCTCAAGGGTGGCCGCGCCCCTCCACAGTTACACACCTCGGTCATATCGTCGTAGTGCTTAGGCGAAGCCCTGCGTCGGTAACTTCATCATCACCGTCACCACGCCGTCGTGCTGACGGAACTCTCCCTTGGCCTCAACTGGATCAAGAGTACGAGGGACGTCATCGAGCTGAACATGTGCTGAACTCGGAGGTGCCGTCCGTTCGGTACTTGGATTGGTCGGATCGTGACGACGTACGACTACGCCAACCGCGTTGTCATAACGCTTCCGCTTACAGTCTACGAGGGTACGTGGACAACACTCTCCCGCTCGTTGCTATGCATCACCATGATCTTGCGTGTGCGTAAGAAAATTTTGAAATTACTGCGTTCCCCAACACTACATGGGCCATAGGGGAGAGGGGAGGCAGCCCACAAGGGGTGGCCGCTGTCGGTGTCAAAACGGTGGATCTCGGGTAGGGGGTCCCGAACCATGCGTCTAGGATCGATGGTAACAGGAGACGGGGGACACAATGTTTACCCAGGTTCGGACCCTCTCTATGGAGGTAATACCCTACTTCTTGCTTGATTGATCTTGATGAATATGAGTATTCCAAGAGTTGATCTACCACGAGATCGTAATGGCTAAACCCTAGAAGTCTAGCCTGTATGACTATGATAATGAATATCTTGATCCGGACTAAGCCCACTGGTTCATATAGACACCAGAGGGATCTAGGGTTACACAAGGTCGGTTACAGAGAAAGGAAATCTTCATATTGGATCTCCAAGCTTGCCTTCCACGCCAAGGAGAGTCCCATCCAGACACGGGTAGAGTCTTCGGTCTTCGTGTCTTCACAGCCCATCAGTTCAGCCCATGGACAACAGGCCGGACGCCCGAGGACCCCTTAGTCCAGGACTCCCCCAGTAGCCCCTGCACCAGGCTTCAATGACGAGGTGGCCGGGGCGCAGATTGTCTTCGGCATTGCAAGGCGGGTTCCCCTTCTCTAATACTCCAAGATAGTCTTCGGATGAAACGAATATATCCAGATCTGCAACACGAGTACCATACACAGCCGCAGAGAACACAATATTTTACAGGCCCAGTCTGCTAACAACTTTCTGTGACATAGCATCACACTTGTCCGGCCCTTATTTCGAACCGTTTCTCATCCTGCCGTTCCACGTTTCGAGGCGCGGTTTTTTATTGGCATGTCTTGTTGAAGCAGAGATCGTGTCCCCTTTATCGCGGGATTCTTATTAATGCGAGCGTGGGTAACTCAACCGTCCCGCTGAAAAGATTCCTTAGGAATAGGCAGGTTTCCAGGTTTAGGAGGCGGCGTTCGATACCCATTGTCTTTATAAAGGAGCCAAGGGCCGTCTCTATTTACGCCAAATCCTCTCCTCAGCTTCTCCAACCTCGAGCTCTAACATCCCAGGTTCGCCTTCATTGCTCCAAGCTCCCTAATCATGTCCGGGACCAGCACACAGGGCCGATGGGTGGCTTCCTCTGTTACAGAGGGGGACATTGTGAAGCTTCGGGCGGCCAGATACCTGACCGCGGAGATCCTCCACAGGCTTCCTGCTCAAGGACAGGTTATCCCGACTCCCAGATCCGGCGAGAGGTAGTTTTCATTTCTCACCTCCTCCGAGGGCTAGGATTCGCTCTTCACCCCTTCGTCCGGGGACTCATGTTTTATTACGGACTAGATTTTTATGATCTAGCCCCGGATTCTTTCCTCCACATCTCGGCGTTTATCATCACATGCGAGGCCTTCCTCCGAATTCCCCCACACTTCGACTTGTGGCTGAAGACCTTTAGTGTGAAGCCGAAGGTGATCGAGGGGAAACAGGCGGAGTGCGGTGGCGCTGTGGTGAGCAAGATTACCAATGCTCTCTGGCAAAAAGGTTATTTCACAGAAACCTCTGACCAATGGCAGCGGGAGTGGTTTTACATCACAGAACCCCGCGGTACCAAGTGGGCAGCTACACCTGCGTTCCGTTCGGGCCCTCCGCTACAACTTGCATCATGGATTAATAAGGGGCTGGACTAGGGATCAGTTGATGAAGTGCAGACTCTCCAGAGCCGCATCCGAACCCTCCTTGAGAGGGACATCGATCTTGTCAATGTGATTCAGGTGATGTTAGTCCGCCGAGTCCTACCATGCCAGCGTAGGTCTCTACGCATGTGGGAGTTCAATCCAGAAGGACCTGATACGTCCATTTTGCATCATGCTTTTATATCGATATTTATTGCATTATGGGCTGTTATTACACATTATGTCACAATACTTATGCCTATTCTCTCTTATTTTACAAGGTTTACATAAGGAGGGAGAATGCCGGCAGCTGGAATTCTGGGCTGGAAAAGGAGCAAATAATAGAGACCTATTCTGCACAACTCCAAAAGTCCTGAAACTCCACGGAAGTTGTTTTTGGAAATAATAAAAAAATACTGAGCGGAAGAAATACCAGAGGGGGCCCACACCCTGGCCACGAGGGTGGGGGGCGCGCCCTACCCCCCTGGGCGCGCCCCTGCCTCGTGAGCCCCCTGTTGGCCCTCCGGTGCCCATCTTCTGCTATATGAAGTCTTTCATCCAAAGAAAAATCATAAGCAAGCTTTCGGGACGAGACTCCGCCGCCACGAGGCGGAACCTTGGCGGAACCAATCTAGGGCTCTGGCGGAGCTGTTCTGCCGGGGACACTTCCCTCCGGGAGGGGGAAATCATCGCCATCGTCATCACCAATGCTCCTCTCATCGGGAGGGGGCCAATCTCCATCAACATCTTCACCAGCACCATCTCCTCTCAAACCCTAGTTCATCCCTTGTATCCAATTCTTGTCTCTAAGTCTGGGATTGGTACTTGTAGGTTGCTAGTAGTGTTGATTATTCCTTGTAGTTGGTGCTAGTTGGTTTATTTGGTGGAAGATCATATGTTCAGATCCATTATGCATATTAATACTCCTCTGATTATGAACATGAATATGCTTTGTGAGTAGTTACGTTTGTTCCTGAGGACATGGGAGAAGTCTTGCTATTAGTAGTCATGTGGATTTGGTGTTCGTTCGATATTTTGATGAGATGTATGTTGTCTCCCCTCTAGTGGTGTTATGTGAACGTCGACTACATGACACTTCACCATTATTTGGGCCTAGAGAAAGGCATTGGGAAGTAATAAGTAGATGATGGGTTGCTAGAGTGATAGAAGCTTAAACCCTAGTTTATGCGTTGCTTCGTAAGGGGCTGATTTAGATCCATATGTTTCATGCTATGGTTAGGTTTACCTTAATACTTCTTTTGTAGTTGCGGATGCTTGCAATAGGAGTTAATCATAAGTGGTATGCTTGTCCAAGTAAGGACAGCACCCAAGCACCGGTCCACCCACATATCAAATTATCAAAGTACATAACGCGAATCATATGAACGTGATGAAAACTAGCTTGACGATAATTCCCATGTGTCCTCGGGAGTGCTTTTCTTTATATAAGAGTTTGTCTAGGCTTGTCCTTTGCTACAAAAAGGATTGGGCCAACTTGCTGCACTTTATTTACTTTTGTTACTTTTTGCTCGTTACAAATTATCTTATCACAAAACTATCTGTTACCTATAATTTCAGTGCTTGCAGAGAATACCTTGCTGAAAACTGCTTATCATTTCCTTCTGCTCCTCGTGGGGTTCGACACTCTTACTTATCGAAAGGACTACAGTATATCCCCTATACTTGTGGGTCATCAAGACTCTTTTCTGGCGCCGTTGCCGGGGAGTGAAGCGCCTTTGGTAGGTGGAATTTGGTAAGGAAAAATTTATATAGTGTGCTGAAATTTATTGTCACTTGTTACTAAGTAATCCTCTGAGGGGCTTGTTCGGGGTATCTTCACCCCGACCAGTAGAGCAAAGAGTTGCTCCTCAACCAACTGAACCTACTGAAAATGAAAATGTCTACTTTGAAATTCCTTCGGGTTTGATAGAAAAACTGCTAGCTAATCCTTTTGCAGGAGATGGAACATTACATCCTGATGAGCACCTAATATATGTGGATGAAGTTTGTGGATTATTTAAGCTTGCAGGTATGCCCGATGATTTTATCAAGAAGAAGGTCTTCCCTTTATCTTTGAAGGGAGATGCATTGACATGGTATAGGCTATGTGATGATATGGGATCATGGAACTACAAACGATTGAAATTGGAATTTCATCAGAAGTTTTATCCTATGCATCTTGTTCATCGTGATCGTAATTATATATATTATTTTTGGCCTCGTGAAGGAGAAAGCATCGCTCAAGCTTGGGGGAGGCTTAAGTCAATGTTATATTCATGCCCCAATCATGAGCTCTCAAGAGAGATGATTATTAAAAAAATTACGTTTGGCTTTCTGATAACAATCGCACCATGCTCGATACTTCTTGTGCTGGCTCTTTTATGATGAAGACTATTGAATTCAAATGGGATTTATTGGAAAGAATTAAATGCAACTCTGAAGATTGGGACCTCGACGAAGGTAAGGAGTCAGGTATGACACCTAAGTTTGATTGTGTTAAATCTTTTATGTATACCGATTTTCCGTAAATTTAGCACTAAATATGGACTTGACTCTGAGATAGTAGCTTCTTTCTATGAATCTTTTGCTGCTCACGTTGATCTCCCTAAGGAGAAGTGGTTTAAATATCAGCCTCCCATACAAGTAAAAGTAGCTGCACCTATTAAAGTTGAAGAAAAGACTATCACTTATAATGATCCTATTGTTCCTACTACTTATGTTGAGAAACCACCTTTCCCTGTTAGAATAAAGGATCATGCTAAAGCTTCAACTGTGGTTCGTAAAAGCAATGTTAGAACTTATACACCTCCTAAGCAAGTTAAAGTTGAACCTAATATTGCTATTGTTAAAGATCTCTTGGCTGATAATATTGATGGGCATGTTATTTATTTCTGTGATGAAACTGCTAGAATTGCCAAACCTTGTGCTAAAGATAAACATAGACCTGTGGTAGGCATGCCTGTTATTTTTGTTAAAATAGGAGATCATTGTTATCATGGCTTGTGTGATATGGGTGCTAGTGCTAGTGCAATACCTATTGACTTATACAAAGAAATTATGCATGATATTGCACCTACTGAGTTAGAAGAAATTGATGTGACAATTAAACTGCCAATAGAGATACTATATCACCAATTGGAATTGTTAGAGATGTTGAAGTCTTGTGTGGGAAAACTAAATATCCAGCTGGTTTTCTTGTTCTTGGTTCTCCACAAGATAGCTTTTGTCCCATTATATTTGGTAGACCCTTCTTAAATACTCTTAATGCTATGATAGATTGCGAAAAGGATGTTGTTACTATTGGTTTAGGTGATATGTCTCATGAGTTTAATTTCTCTAAATTTCGTAGACAACACCGTGAAGAGGAATTGCCTAGTAAGGATGAAATTATTGGTCTTGCTTCTATTGTCGTACCTCCTAGTGATCCTTTAGAACAATATTTGCTAGACCATGAAAATGATATGTTTATGAATGAAAGAAGGGAAATAGATGAAGTGTTCTTTAAACAAGGACCTATTCTGAAACACAACTTTCCTATTGAAATCCTAGGGGATCCTCCTCCACCCAAGGGTGATCCCGTGTTTGAGCTTAAACCATTACCTGATACTCTTAAATATGCTTATCTTGATGAAAAGAAGATATATCCTGTTATTATTAGTGCTAACCTTTCAGAGAAGGAGGAAGAAAAATTATTGAAAACTCTGAAGAAGCACCGTGCTGCTATTGGATATACTCTTGATGATCTTAAGGGCATTAGTCCTACTCTATGCCAACACAAAATAAATTTGGAGAAAGACGCCAAACCAGTTATTGATCATTAACAACGGCTGAATCCTAAGATGAAAGAAGTGGTAAGAAAGGAAATCCTAAAGTTCCTTGAGGTAGGTATAATTTATCCCGTTGCTGATAGTCAGTGTGTAAGTCCTGTCCATTGTGTTCCTAAGAAGGGAGGTATTACTGTCGTTCCTAATGATAAAGATGAATTGATTCCACAAAGAATTATTACAGGATATAGGATGGTAATCGATTTCCGTAAATTAAATAAATCTACTAAAAAAGATCATTACCCCTTACCTTTTATTGATCAAATGCTAGAAAGATTATCCAAACATACACATTTTTACTTTCTAGATGGTTATTCTGGTTTCTCTCAAATACCTGTGTCAGCTGATGATCAAGCTAAGACCACTTTACTTGCCCTTTTGGTACTTTTGCTTATAGACGTATGCCTTTTGGTTTATCTAATGCACCTGCTACCTTTCATAGATGCATGATGGCTGTATTCTCTGATTTTTGTGAAAAGATTTGTGAGGTTTTCTTGGACGATTTCTCCGTTTATGGATCCTCTTTTGATGATTGCTTGAGCAACCTTGATCGAGTTTTGCAGAGATGTGAAGAAACTAATCTTGTCTTGAATTGGGAGAAGTGCCACTTTATGGTTAATGAAGGTATTGTCTTGGGGCATAAAATTTCTGAAAGAGGTATTGAAGTTGATAAAGCTAAGGTTGATGCTATTGAAAAGATGCCATGTCCCAAGGACATCAAAGGTATGAGAAGTTTCCTTGGTCATGCCGGGTTTTATAGGAGGTTCATTAAGGACTTCTAAAAAATTTCTCGGCCTCTGACTAACCTATTACAAAAAGATATACCATTTGTCTTTGATGATGATTGTGTAGAAGCATTTGAAATACTTAAGAAAGCATTAATTTCTGCACCTATTGTTCAGCCACCTGATTTGAATTTACCCTTTGAAATCATGTGTGATGCTAGTGATTATGCTGTAGGTGCTGTTCTAGGGCAAAGAGTTGATAAGAAATTAAATGTTATTCAGCATGCTAGTAAAACTCTAGACAATGCCCAGAGAAATTATGGCACTACTGAAAAAGATTTTTAGCAGTTGTATTTGCTTGTGATAAGTTCAGACCTTATATTGTTGATTCTAAAGTAACTAGTCACACGGATCATGCTGCTATTAAATACCTCATGGAAAAGAAAGATGCTAAACCTAGACTTATTAGATGGGTTCTCTTGCTGCAAGAATATGATTTGCATATTATTGATAGAAAAGGAGCTGAGAACCCCGTTGCAGATAACTTGTCTAGGTTAGAAAATGTTCTTGATGACCCACTACCTATTGATGGCAGCTTTCCTGATGAACAATTAAATGTCATAAATGCTTCTCATATTGCTCCATGGTATGCTGATTATGCTAATTACATTGCTGCTAAGTTCATACCACCTAGTTTCACATACCAGCAAAAGAAAAAGTTTTTCTATGATTTAAGACATTACTTCTGGGATGACCCACATCTTTATAAAGAAGGAGTAGATGGTGTTATTAGACGTTGTGTACCCGAGCATGAACAGGAACAGATCCTACGCAAGTGTCACTCCGAGGCTTATGGAGGACACCACGCTGGAGATAGAACTGCACATAAGGTATTGCAATCCGGTTTTTATTGGCCTACTCTCTTCAAGGATGCCCGTAAGTTTGTCTTATCTTGTGATGAATGTCAAAGAATTTGTAATATCAGTAGATGTGAAGAAATGCCTATGAATTATTCACTTGTTATTGAACCATTCGATGTTTGGGGGTTTGATTATATGGGACCGTTTCCTGCCTCTAATGGATATACACATATTTTAGTTGTTGTTGATTACGTTACTAAGTGGGTAGAAGCTATTCCAATTAGTAGTGCTGATCATAACACCTCTATTAAGATGCTTAAAGAAGTTATTTTTCCGAGGTTTGGGGTCCCTAGATATTTAATGACTGATGGTGGTTCACATTTTATTCATGGTGCTTTTCGTAAAATGCTTGCTAAGTATGATGTTAATCATAGAATTGCATCTCCTTATCACCCGCAGTCTAGCGGTCAAGTAGAATTGAGTAATAGAGAGCTCAAATTAATTTTGCAAAAGACTGTTAATAGATATAGAAAGAATTGGTCCAAGAAACTAGATGATGCATTATGGGCCTATAGAACTGCATATAAAAATCCTATGGGTATGTCTCTGTATAAAATGGTTTATGGAAAAGCATGTCACTTACCTCTCGAACTAGAACATAAGGCATATTGGGCCATTAAAGAGCTCAATTATGATTTCAAACTTGCCGGTGAGAAGAGGTTATTTGACATTAGCTCACTTGATGAATGGAGAACCCAAGCCTATGAGAATGCCAAATTGTTTAAAGAAAAAAGTTAAAAGATGGCATGACAAAAGAATACAAAAGCGTGAGTTTAATGTAGGTGATTATGTATTGCGATACAACTCTCGTTTATGATTTTTTGCAGGGAAACTTCTCTCTAAATGGGAAGGTCCTTACGTTATCGAGGAGGTCTATCGTTCCGGTGCCATAAAAATCAACAACTTCGAAGGCACAAATCCGAAGGTGGTGAACGGTCAAAGAATCAAACATCATATCTCAGGTAATCCTATAAATGTAGAAACCAATGTTATTGAAACCGTAACCCCGGAGGAATACATAAGGGACACTTTCCAGAATGTTTCAGACTCAGAAAAGGAATAGGTATGTGGTACGGTAAGTAAACCGACTCCAAAACAGTTCTAATGGCAATTTTTCTCTGTTTTGGAATATTTAGAAAAATAGAAAAGTAAGAAGCAGTCCGGGAAGGACACGAGGGCTCCACGAGGCTGGAGGGTGCGCCCTACCCCCCTGGGCGCGCCCCTGCCTCGTGGGCACCTCGTGCGCTCTCCGGACTCCGTTTTCTTGCACGATACGTATTTTGGTCGGTAAAAATTCATTATATAATCTCCCAAGGTTTTGACTCCTGTATCACGCAATTGTCCTCTGTTCTTGTTTCGAGCTGTTTTTCTGACAGATCTAGGTCATCATGACATCTCCAAGTGCCCCTAAGGACAACTTGACTCCAATCACATGATGATCGCGGAGTTCACCAACAACCACAAGCTAGATACGAAGGACATTGGGGAGGCCATCTTCAAGCTCCATGAGAAAATCGAGCACCTCCAATCCCAAATCTATGACCTGCAAAACCAAAACTGTGAGTATGAATATAGATTCAAGAGAATGAGTTCGCCTGCAGATTTGAGGATCCCGGAGACTCGGTCATCCTTCTATGATGGTGAGCCCATGCCTTGGAAGATGGACGACAAGCCTACTTCATCAACAACGCCATCCGCACCACCTCCGAAAAAGGAGACATAATCATATGGGTATGGGCACTCCCCTTGGCAACTGCCAAGCTTGGGAGAGGTGCCCCGGTATCGTATCACCACCACATCTCCTATCTTTACCGTTTTTCTTAGTTCGATCCTTTTATTAATATCTTGATCTAGTAGAATAAAGTTTTTGGTATGATCTAGTTTTGAGTTTTGCTTTATGATCCCTTTATGTAATCGAGTCCGTGAGTTATATAATAAAGATTAGTGTTGAGCCAAGGGCTTGATTATTTTGCCATGATCTTGAGTGAAAAAAAGAAAAAGAAAGAACAAAAAGAAATAAAAAGAGATCATATTGATCTTATGGAGAGTAATGACTTCACATAGAAAGAGTATGATGATTAAAAGTTGTTGAGAGTTGACAAATTTAGTTTTGGTCATCGTTGCAATTAATAGGAAGTTTTCACATATAAATATACTATCTTGGACATCTTTTATGATTGTGAGAACTCATTAAAATATGACATGCTAAAGAGTTGATGTTGGACAAGGAAGACAACGTAATGGGTTATGTTTTCTTATATCTGAAATAAAGTATATTGTCATGGATCATCCAACATGTTGAGCTTGCCTTTCCCCCTCATGCTAGCCAAATTCTTTGCACCAAGTAGAGATACTACTTGTGCTTCCAAAAAACCCCATAAACCCAGTTTTGCCATGAGAGTCCACCATATCTACCTATGGATTGAGTAAGGTCCTTCAAGTAAGTTGCCATCGGTGCAAGCATTAAAAATTGCTCTCTAAATATGTATGATTGATTAGTGTGGAGGAAATAAGCTTTATACGATCTTGTGATGTGGAAGAAATAAAAGCTACAGACTGCATAATAAAGGTCCATATCACAAGTGGCAATATAAAGTGGCGTTCTTTCGCCTTAAGATTTTGTGCATCCAACTCTGAAAGCGCATGGCAACCTCTGCTTCCCTCTGCGAAGGGCCTATCTTTTACTTTTATCTTCTACCTTATGCAAGAGTCATGGTGATCTTCACCTTTCCTTTTTACATTTTATCCTTTGGCAAGCACAGTGTGTTGGAAAGATCCAGACATATATCTTATTGGATGTAAGATTAGCATGAACTATTATTGTTGACGTTACCCTTGAGGTAAAAGGTTGGGAGGCGAAACTATAAGTCCCTATCTTTCTCTGTGTCCGATTAAAACTCCGTAACCACAAGTATTGCGTGAGTGTTAGCAATTGTGAAAGACTAAATGATAGTTGAGTATGTAGACTTGCTGAAAAGCTCTCACATAGACTCTTTCTTATGTTTTGATAAATTGCAATTGCTTCAATGACTGAGATTATAGTTTGTTGGTTCTTAATGAAGTTTCTGATTCATACTTTGCATTGTGAATAGATTATTACTTGAACATAAGAAATCATATGACAATATTTATATATGTTGCTGTTATGAGAATAATCATGATGCCCTCATGTCCGTATTTTATTTTATCGACACCGCTACCTCTAAACATGTGGACATATTTATCGTTATCGGCTTCCGCTTGAGGACAATCAAGGTCTAAGCTTGGGGGAGTTGATACGTCCATTTTGCATCATGCTTTTATATCGATATTTATTGCATTATGGGCTGTTATTACACATTATGTCACAATACTTATGCCTATTCTCTCTTATTTTACAACGTTTACATAAGGAGGGAGAATGCCGGCAGTTGGAATTCTGGGCTGGAAAAGGAGCAAATAATAGAGACCTATTCTGCACAACTCCAAAAGTCGTGAAACTCCACGGAAGTTGTTTTTGGAAATACTAAAAAATACTGAGCGGAAGAAATACCAGAGGGGGCCCACACCCTGACCATGAGGGTGGCGGGCGCGCCCTACCCCCTGGGCGCGCCCCCTGCCTCGTGGGCCCCCTGTTGGACCTCCGGTGCCCATCTTCTGCTATATGAATTCTTTCATTCGAAGAAAAATCATAAGCAAGCTTTCGGGACGAGACTCCACCGGCACGAGGCGGAACCTTGGCGGAACCAATCTAGGGCTCTCACGGAGTTGTTCTGCCGTGGACACTTCCCTCTGGGAGGGGGAAATCATCGCCATCTTCATCACCAACGCTCCTCTCATTAGGAGGGGGCCAATCTCCATCAACATCTTCACCAGCAACATCTCCTCTCAAACCCTAGTTCATCTCTTGTATCCAATTCTTGTCTCTAAGTCTGGGATTGGTACTTGTAGGTTGCTAGTAGTGTTGATTACTCCTTGTAGTTGATGCTAGTTGGTTTATTTGGTGGAAGATCATATGTTCAGATCCATTATGCATATTAATACTCCTCTGATTATGAACATGAATATGCTTTGTGAGTAGTTACGTTTGTTCCTGAGGACATGGGAGAAGTCTTGCTATTAGTAGTCATGTGAATTTGGTGTTCGTTCAATATGTTGATGAGATGTCTATTGTCTCCCCTCTAGTGGTGTTATATGAACGTCGACTACATGACACTTCACCATTATTTGCTCCTAGAGGAAGGCATTGGGAAGTAATAAGTAGATGATGGGTTCCTAGAGTGACAGAAGCTTAAACCCTAGTTTATGCGTTGCTTCGTAAGGGGCTGATTTGGATCCAATGTTTCATGCTATGGTTAGGTTTACCTTAATACTTCTTTTGTAGTTGCGGATGCTTGCAATAGGAGGTAATCATAAGTGGGATGCTTGTCCAAGTAAGGAAAACACCCAAGCACCGGTCCACCCACATATCAAATTATCAAAGTACCGAACGCGAATCATATGAATGTGATGAAAACTAGCTTGACGATAATTCCCATGTGTCCTCGGGAGCGCTTTTCTTTATATAAGAGTTTGTCCAGGCTTGTCCTTTGCTACAAAAAGGATTGGGCCACCTTGCTGCACTTTATTTACTTTTGTTACTTGTTGCTCGTTACAAATTATCTTATCACAAAACTATCTGTTACCTATAATTTCAGTGCTTGCAGAGAATACCTTGCTGAAAACCGCTTATCATTTCCTTCTGCTCCTCGTTGTGTTCGACACTCTTACTTATTGAAAGGACTATGATAGATCCCCTATACTTGTGGGTCATCAGGACCACGAACCCTTCAACACTTCTTTGGCACTACGCACAAAGGGATGTGGAAGTTGTTTTTCGGGAAGCGAAAACAGTGGCCGGACACCATGGAGGATGTTGGCCTCGACTGCAACCACCCGGATACCCAGGTAAGCGCTCGGTTCCCGAACACATTGTAGTTAAGTATGCCGTAATATGTTACTGAACAAACTGTCTTTTTCCAGGACTGGATAAAGAAAGCGGAGCGAATCCGGTGTTCGGCCCCCCTCCCTGAAGACTCAGCGGATTCCGTATTGACAAGGATGCTGGCCCTAGCTTCATTCCAGGTGCCGATGGAGGAGGACAAAGTGGGAAGGGGGAGGACCAAAAGCGGCCTCCATTCCGAAGGTATATCATACAGTACATCCAGGGGAATCAAAATTCCATCATCCGAAGAAAAAAGTGAAGGAGAAGTCAAGGTCTCCTCCCCCCAGGGTGAGAAAAGGGTTGCCTCCGAAGATTGGGAGGAAAGGGCTTCTAAGCGGGGCAAGGTGCCCCAGTCGGGCGGCTGGGGTTTGGAGGATGGCGTCTTCGCACAGTCCCATGACGAGGACAAGCCTCTAGCCGAATCGTAAGTAGACAAGGATGTTTTCGAGCATATCCTGCTTCTTTCCTGCTACCAAGGTAACATCTAGAGTGTATGTTTCTGCAGTTCGGTGCACAGTCTCCTTCACCAATCCTCTTCCTCGGGGGATCTTCTCCCGGAGATGATGGAAAGCGAAACGCCTCTGCCGGTCTCCTCTCCCAATAAGGCGGACGATCTTGAGGTGTCGTCCCAGAGGATCTCTCCTGATCAACAAGTGGTGCGAGGGGTGATGAAGACACTACCCGAAGCTGATACTTCGGTAGCCCAGGGCCCGGAGGCCAACGAAGTCCCTGATCTGTCCGACCTACAGCCGGAGACAACTCTAGGGACGAATAAACGGATCCCTTAAAAGGGAGGCCGTACTCCTGTGACAGCTTCTGGCGGTTCTGAAGCGCCAGATACATTGACGGATATGCTGCGACGGGCGTCCGTCTCGGAGGAACATCATACCTTGATGGGTACGGTGGTTGAAAAGGTTCTATCCGCAAAAGGCGGATTGACTGAAGCCTGCGCGAGCCTGCTAAGAGGCTTCGAGGTTTGTCCTGTAATTTTTTTACTGCGCCCATGCATAGGTAGTAGCCCCTGAGACTCTCGTTGGCTTCCCAAGGGAGGCAATTAGAGGATCAATATCATATGTCCAGGAAATAATCTCATTAATTGAAACACGTGCTGTTTCCCCTGGCAACTGCCCGGAATACGGAGGTTGCCGAGCTGCAGCAGAAGCTTGATGTGGCCGGGGATGATATTGCGTTGATCCATAAGCGTCTTGACGAGTCGTAAGGTAAGCATTTGGGGCAGTCATTACATATACGTGCTTATAATATCAGTGTGACACTGAAAAATTGCATGCATGACTGTAGATGGTGCCGCCGCCATTGAAATTTTTCGGGCGGAGCTAGCCCGAGCCAAGGAGCAGGCCCGTATTAGTAATGCGGCTGCCGAAAAGGCATCGGCCGATTTGAAGGCCGAACAGGTTGCTAGGCGCCAAGATGAGGGGAAGATATCCCAGATGGCGCGTGAACTAGAGAATGCAGCTGGTCGCTGTGAATTCCTCGAGAAGGATAATAAAGCCAAAACGGCTGATCTTGACAAGGCCTTGCGAGAGGCGAAAGAAGCGCGGTCCGAATCTAGAGCAGACCGGGAGGAAATCCGACAAGCTGGGGAGATCGCGGCTGGTAAGCCCTTTTTATTGCAAACTAAGTTCGGCGATCCGAATTATGCCCCACTTAATCAAGTGTGGAGTTCTCCAGACGCATTGTTGGACCTGCCGAAGAGTGCGACCGATGCGGCACAGTTTTACCAAGCACAAGAAGGATATGCAATGGAGAAGCCTTTCTGGTCACAATTTGGTGCGTCGAAGCGCTCGCTATTGCTGAACGAACAGATGACCCAATGGGCCGAGTTTCACAGGCTATCCGGTGCTGCCATGAAGGACGTCGTGGTCCAGCTGTGGCCAACCGAGCCGGTTCCGGATAGTTATTTTGGTTTAGTGCGGCGACTTGCTGACACGGTGCCGCGTATCGATGCTGTGAATCGATCAACGTGCATTGAAGGTGCACGGATGGCCTTTGCCCGTGTCAAGACATACTGGGCGAAGATGAAGGCCACCGATGTTGCCGCGAAGAGTCCACCCAAGGGCAAGGATCGTCACGCGATAGAGCACTATTTCGAGGATGTCTTAGAGGGTGCCTGCTTAATAGAGGGTCAATGCTCTAAAGATGTAATTTTCGAGTGAATTGCATGAAAATTGTAAAAGAGAATATTACAATAAGGCTAGTTTCTTTTTTACTTCCGCCTGAAAACTTTTATTCCTCCTGTGCAGCCATTTTTGTATAATCTGAAAGTTTTCCAGTCGTCGGCTTCAGCCCCCTCGTAAAAAATACGGGGGTGTTCGGAAAATCATTTGATCACTCTTGACCCAATGTCTTGGTCCATTAAGGAGGTGTCAATGCGGCGAACTAGGCAATCAGACTATAGGGCGTTAACACTTTCACTTAGCCATAGGAGTTTTATGGTGGGTCTACGATATAGCCCCTGGTATGCACGCGGCTTGTTCCAATATGGTTTGTTGTATATGTGACCTGAAGAAAAGGTCCTTCGTATAATACGGAGGGAATCGCGACAGATCCTGATAAGTCATCGAGTGGTTAACCAGCTCTCGCCGCATCATGACAGTCAGTTTTCGGCTTTCGCTACTGAGGTGCGTTGACCAGATGAACCGGAAGCACAATCGCAGTAGTTCTCCCTTTACTACCTTAGCCAATAGAGCAGAACGTAAGGTAGCAAGCACAGGAGCCGGGCAACCCAACTATTGACCCAAGACATGATTCGGAGCTGATGCATATAAGGCCAAACTCGGGACGCCGAAGTACGCTATAGAGCTGTTCGGACATTGTTGGAAACTCATTTGGTCTCATCCTGAGCCCCTGATAAGTTATGCCGAGGTGTAAAAACATCCAAAGGAGCAAAATTCAGTTCCTTAGAAAAAGGCGAATGTTGAATATGTTTACTGGGACCTGAGTAATATGCCAATCGTTATGTTGCAGGAAAAAACGCCACGGCCCTGACTATTTGACATGCCAGGGGTCGAGGGCTGAGGAAAAAAGGCACCTTACAGGCTCGAAATATAGATTGCGGCCTACAAAAAGTTATTTTGGACCTCCTGTCACACGTCGGCGTCGCCTGTCCTCGGTTTTGGGAAGTCCTTTGACGGGAACGGCCCTTGGATAAATGTGCGAACCCAAGCCCCTAATGGAGTCTGGTAGATGACCATCCTTCGAGCCACCTGTGGAAAGAATAATGAGAAAAAAGAAATAGTAGTTAGAGAGGAAACAGAGGTTATGGAATGTTTCCGGGTTCGTCCGTATTTGTGCTTCCGCCGGTGCCCAAGGTATCTCAAGTGCATAGTTATGTATGCGCGGTATTAATTTCGCAGGTATACGAGGTGGGCGACGAAAGCCGAACTGCTAGTCCCGCTCCGAATTTGGTCGATCCCGTTGAACGGAGACCGGTGGCTTAATGGCCAACAGGGTCTGCGGTTTAACAAGACCGCTTTGTACTTCGGCTGAGGTTGTCGTATTATGATCCCTAGTCTGGAGAGAGTACTCCTCCTGCTCCTTTGTAGAGTTGTGTGTCGTGAATACCATGTTCACTGTTCTTACTTTGGGGGAAAATTGCTTCTGACTCCTGGTATGTGGTTGGTGAGGATCCTCGTCATTGCTATCACTGGGCGGCCTCCTCCCCTTGTGTTCGGCATTAAGCTTGCCGGCCTGCTTGAAAACCCAACAGCTTCTGTTGGTGTGATTAGCTGGTTTATCGGGGTGGCCATGAATCTGGCAGGGCCTATCCAATATCTTGTCTAAAGCGGATGGTTCGTCTTTGTTTGCCTTAAATGGATTTTTCTGTTGACCGGGTTTGGGAGCGCTGAATCCGGCGTTGACCGCCGTGTCATGCGTTTTTTCATTATGTTTGAGCTTGCTATGTCGCGGCTTGCCATTGCCGTCTCGGACTTCGGAAGTGCCCGGGTCGCTGGCACAGCTGCTTCTACGAGCGAGCCAACTGTCTTCTCCCGCGCAAAAGCGGGTCATCAGAATAGTGAGGGCTGGCATGGATTTTGGTTTTTCTTGACCGAGGTGGCGGGTGAGCCACTCGTCCCGGACGCTGTGTTTGAAGGCCGCGAGGGCTTCCGCGTCCGGACAGTCGACGATTTGGTTCTTTTTGACTAAGAACCTAGTCCAGAGCTCCCTGGATGACTCTCCGGGCTGTTGGACAATGTGACTTAAGTCATCGGCGTCTGGAGGCCGGACATATATACCTTGGAAGTTATCACGGAAAGCGTCTTCCAAGTCCTCCCAGCTTCCGATAGAGTTTTCCGGCAGGCTATTTAACCAGTACCGAGCCGGTCCTTTGAGTTTTAACGGTAGGTATTTGATGGCGTGGAGGTCATCTCCGCGGGCCATATGGATATGGAGAAGAAAATCCTCGATCCAGACCACGGGGTTGGTTGTTCCATCGTATGATTCGATATTCACGGGTTTAAACCCTTTTGGAAATTCATGCTCCATACTTCGTCAGTGAAGCAGAGTGGGTGTGCGGCGCCTCTATATTGGGCCACGTCGCGACGTAGCTCAGATGGAGTCCGTCTGCGGTTTTTGGCCCGGGCGCGGTTCGGTTTGTCGCGTCCGAATAGATAGTCGTCATCGCGTGTCAAAGCACGTCCTCGCGATCCGTAGATCGATCTGGTGTGTCTTGTTCTATTGTCCAGGTCTGGTCGAAGGACATATGTGGAGCCCCGAGCTGTCTTATCTCTAATTTTTCGCTGTGGTGGGGCGGGCTGATGTTCGGCTTGAGTTGCCGCTTTATCCCGACCGCGTGGTGGTCGGTCCGCCGTATTATCCCGACCGCACAGTGGTCGGCCGCATGGGTCCTCCTCGTCGAACCGAGGTAGCAATTTGTGCTTCGGGTAACTCTTGGTTGGGCGTTTGAGGCCATGTTCTTCGGCTGCTAGGACGTCAGTCCATCTGTCGGTGAGTAGATCTTGCTCAGCTTGAAGCTGTTGCTTCTTCTTTTTCAGGCTCCTTGCAGTGGCTATTAGCTGGCGCTTGAAGCGCTCCTGCCCGAGAGGTTCCTCGGGCACGATGAATTCCTCGTTGCCGAGGCTCACCTCATCACCGGAGAGCGGAAGATAATTATCGTCCTCCGAGTCGTCATTTGTGGCCTGTTCGTCGGAGCTGACTTGCCCATTTTCCCGTTCCTCCTGTTCGGAGGTTACCTCAACAGGGTTTTCATTATATTCGGCTTCGTCTGGAGTACTATTTTCCCCGGTGCCAATATTGATATCTTTGGAACGATGCGACTTAGAGCGGCGCTGAGGACGCCGACACTTGGGCTGTGTCTCAGGAGGTTTATCCTCGACTGGGTCTTCTTTGTCATCGTCGTTAGTTTCTTTGGGTGTATCCACCATGTACACATCATGCAAAGGAGTGGTCGTCCAGTGTCCAATAAATGGCGGGATTTGGCCCTGCTCCTCATCGTCATCGTCGTCCATGCCGTTGATCTCTTCGGAGTCATAGTCGAGCGTGTCGGTTAAGTCATCGACGGTGGCTATGATGTGGGTGGTGGGTGGGAAGCGAAATTCTCCATCATCAGCCTCCAGTTCGAACCGGACATAATTCGGCTGTGAGTCTCCCGCCAAGGATAGGTTCTTTAATGAGTCTAGCACATCGCCAAAAGGCGAGTGTCGGAAGATGTCTGCGGCGCTGAATTCAAAGACCGATAAACGATCAAGCTCGGCGTCTGCGGACGCACATAGTTTGGTACCTATAACCGGAAACGAGTCCGGAGTTCCGGTGACACAGACACCACATGAGGCTAGGTCTGTGTGCGGCTCCAATGCCACGGGATCTGCGTCCTTCGTGGCGGGGTTGAGCTTCCCGTCCTCGGATGGCGCGATTTGCTCCGGGTCTAAGGCCAGAGTAGTTGCAGGAGCTATCTCCTGGATGTGGTCCGATGACCGATTTGAGTCATGTTCATCAAGGTGACACGGAGCGGCTGCCGCGGTCTCGAATCCGTCAAAGATCAAGTCTCCGCGGACGTCCGTGACGTAATTCAAGCTCCCGAATCTGACCTGATGGCTAGGGGCGTAGCTTTCGATCTGCTCCATATGGCCAAGCGAGTTGGCCCACAGTGCGAAGCTGCCGAATACGAAGATCTGCCCGGGGAGGAAGACTCCCCCCTGGACGGCATCGTTGTGGATGATTGAAGGGGCCATCAAACCTCTTAACGACGGCACAGTGGAACTCTCAATGAAAGCACCAATGTCGGTGTCAAAACCGGCGGATCTCGGGTAGGGGGTCCCGAACTATGCGTCTAGGATCGATGGTAACAGGAGACGGGGGACACAATGTTTACCCAGGTTCAGGCCCTCTCTACGGAGGTAATACCCTACTTCATGCTTGATTGATCTTGATGAATATGAGTATTACAAGAGTTGATCTACCACGAGATCGTAATGGCTAAACCCTAGAAGTCTAGCCTATATGACTATGATAATGAATATCTTGATCCGGACTAAGCCCTCCAGTTTATATAGACACGAGAGGGATCTAGGGTTACACAAGGTCGGTTACAAAGAAAGGAAATCTTCATATTGGATCGCCAAGCTTGCCTTCCACGCCAAGGAGAGTCCCATTCGGACACGGGTAGAGTCTTCGGTCTTCGTGTCTTCACAGCCCATCAGTCCGGCCCATGGCCAAGAGGCCGGACGCCCGAGGACCCCTTAGTCCAGGACTCCCTCAGCCGCGCCCCCTACCATGGGGAGTCCGAATTGGACTAGGGGAGGGGGTGCGCCCCCCTTTCCTTCTCCTCTTCCCTCTCCTTCCCCCTTTCCCCCTACGGAAGAAGGAAGGGGGAGGCCGAATTGGACATGGAGTCCAAGTCGGTTTCCTCCCCCCTTGGCGCGCCCCTTGGCCGGCCTCCTCCCTCTCCTCCTTTATATACGGGGGCAAGGGGCACCCCAAAGGACATCAATTGTTCTCTTAGTCGTGTGCGGTGCCCCCTCCACAGTTTACTCCTCCGGTCCTAGTGTTGTAGTGCTTAGGCGAAGCCCTGCGCGGATCACATCACCATCACTGTCACCACGCTGTCGTGCTGTCAAAAATCTCCCTCAACCCTCTGCTGGATCAAGAGTTTGAGGGACGTCATCGAGCTGAACGTGTGCTGAACTCGGAGGTGCCGTACGTTAGGTACTTGATCGGTTGGATCGTGAAGACGTTCGAGTACATCAACCGCGTTAAACTAACGCTTCCGCTTTCGGTCTACGAGGGTACATGGACACACTCACCCCCTCTCGTTGCTATGTATCGCCTAGATAGATCTTGCGTGATCGTAGGAAATTTTCTGAAATTGCATGCTACATTCTCCAACAGTGGCATCCGAGCCAGGTCTATGCGTAGATGATATGCACGAGTAGAACACAAAGAGTTGTGGCCGATGATAGTCATACTGCTTACCACCAACGTCTTACTTTGATTCGGCAGTATTATTGGATGAAGCGGCCCGGACCAGCCTTACATGACCACGTTCATGAGACCGGTTCCACCGACAGACATGCAACTAGTTTTGCATAAAGGTGGCTGGCGGGTGTCTGTTTCTCCAACTTTAGTTGAATCGAATTTGACTACGACCGGTCCTTGTTGAAGGTTAAAACAACAAACTTGACGAAACATCGTTGTGGTTTTGATGCGTAGGTAAGAACGGTTCTTACTAGAAGCCCGTAGCAGCCACGTAAAACGTGCAACAACAAAGTAGAGGACGTCTAACTTGTTTTTGCAGGGCATGTTGTGATGTGATATGGTCAAGACATGATGTGATATATGTTGATGTATGAGATGATCATGTTTTGTAAAAGTTATCGGCAACTGGCAGGAGCCTTATCGTTGTCGCTTTATTGTATGAGATGCACACGCCATGTAATTGCTTTACTTTATCACTATGCGTTAGCGATAGTTGTAGAAGCTATAGTTGGCGAGACGACCACGACGCTACGATGGAGATCAAGGTGTCAAGCCGGTGACGACGGAGATCATGACGGTGCTTTGGAGATGGAGATCAAAGGCACAAGATGATGATGGCCATATCAATTCACATATTTTGATTGCCTTTGATGTTTATCTTTTATGCATCTTATTTTGCTTAGTACGGCGGCAACATTATAAGATGATCCCTCACTAAATTTGAAGGTATAGTGTTCTCCCTAAGTATGCACCGTTGCGACAGTTCGTCGTGCCGAGACACCACGTGATGATCGGGTTTGATAAGCTCTACGTTCCCATACAATGGGTGCAAGACAGTTTTGCACGTGCAGAATACTCGGGTTAAACTTGACGATCCTAGCATGTACAGACATGGCCTCGGAACACTGGAGACTGAAAGGTCGAACATCAATCATATAGTAGATACAATCAACATAGAGATGTTCACCATTGAAAACTACTCCATCTCACGTGATGATCGGACATGGTTTAGTTGATTTGGATCACGTGATCATTTAGATGACTCAAGGGATGTCTATCTAAGTGGGAGTTTCTTAAGTAATATGATTAATTGAACTTAATTTATCAGGAACTTAGTCCGGATAGTTTTTGCATATCTATGTTGTAGATCAATGGCCCGTGCTACCGTTCCCTTGAATTTTAATGCGTTCCTAGAGAAAGCTAAGTTGAAAGATGATGGCAGCAACTACACGGACTGGGTCCGTAACTTGAGGATTATCCTCATTGCTGCACAGAAGAATTATGTCTTTGATGCACCGCTAGGTGCAAGGCCTGCTGCAAGAGCAGATCTGATGTTATGAACGTCTGGCAAGCTCGATCTGATGACTACTCGATAGTTCAGTGTGCCATGCTTTACGGCTTAGAATCGGGACTTCAAAGACGTTTTGAACGTCATGGAGCATATGAGATGTTCCAGGAGTTGAAGTTAATATTTCAAGAAAATGCCCGAGTTGAGAGATATGAAGTCTCCAACAAGTTCTATAGCTACAAGATGGAGGAGAACAGTTCTGTCAGTGAACACATACTCAGAATGTCTGGGTACCATAACCACTTGACTCAGCTGGGAGTTAATCTTTTAGATGATAGTGTTATTGACAGAGTTCTTCAATCACTACCACCAAGCTATAAAGGCTTCGTGATGAACTATAATATGCAGGGGATGGAGAAGACTATTCCCGAGCTCTTCGTAATGCTCAAAGCCGCGGAGGTAGAAACCAAGAAGGAGCATCAAGTGTTGATGGTTAACAAGACCACTAGTTTCAAGAAAAAAGGAAAAGGGAAGAAGGGGAACTTCAAGAAGAATGGCAAGCAAGTTGTCACTCCCGGGAAGAAGCCCAACTCTGGACCTAAGCCTGAAACTTAGTGCTTCTACTGCAAAGGGATTGGTCACTGGAAGCGGAACTGCCCCAAGTATTTGGTGGATAAGAAGGATGGCAAAGTGAACAAAGGTATATTTGATATACATGTTATTGATGTGTACCTTACTAATGCTCGTAGTAGTGCCTGGGTATTTGATACCGGTTCGGTTGCTCATATTTGTAACTTGAAACAGGGGCTACGGATTAAATGAAGATTGGCTAAGGACGAGGTGACGATGCACATCGGGAATGGTTCCAAGGTCGATGTGATCGCCGTCGGTATGCTACCTCTACATCTACCTTTGGGATTAGTTTTAGACTTGAATAAATGTTATTTGGTGCCAGTGTTCTGTTGGGGAACACAGTAATTTCAAAAAATTTCCTACGATCACGCAAGATCTATCTAGGAGATGCATAGCAACGAGCGGGGAGAGTGTGTCCACGTACCCTCGTAGACCGAAAGCGGAAGCGTTAAGTAACGCGGTTGGTGTAGTCGAACATCTTCGCGATCCAACCGATCAAGTACCGAATGCATGACACCTCCGCGATCTGCACACGTTCAGCTCGGTGACGTCCCTCGTACTCATGATCCAGTTGAGGTCGAGGGAGTGTTTTGTCAGCACGACGACGTGGCGACGGTGATGATGAAGTTACTGGCGCAGGGCTTCGCCTAAGCACTACGACGATATGACCGAGGTGTTAACTGTGGAGGGGGCGCCGCACATGGCTAGGACCAATTGATGTGTGTTCTAGGGGTGCCCTCCCCATGTATATAGGGGAGGGAGAGGGGGGGAGGCAGCCTAGGGCGCACCCAAGTAGGAGGAATCCTACTTGGGCCCCTAGTCCAATTCGCCCCCCCTGATGAAGCTATGTACCTAGGGTAGGGTCATAGGCCTAACCTAGATACCCTTCCCAAGGTCATCACCCTAAAACCAGAAGCATTCGAAGAGGAGTCACCATCCACTCGACCACGAAGCATTCCACTCGACCGCCAGAAGATCTAAAGCCACTCGGCACTGCAACGGTCGGACATTACACCATAGCTTTAATGATCATTATGTCTCTTTATTACTAGCATTACCAGTAACGCCCCCCTCTTGATGTACCTTAAACCCTTTGTAACATGGGCTGGCCGGGGTCCTGGCGCACTCTATATAAGCCACCCCCTCCACATGCACAAGGGCTCGCACCCCTGTAAACACACATACGCATAATCCAGTCGACCGCCTCCGGGCTCCGAGACGTAGGGCTGTTACTTCTTCTGAGAAGGGCCCGAACTCGTAAAACTCGTGTGTACAACTTGGCCATAGCTAGGATCTTGCCTCTCCATACTACCCCCCCTATTCTACTGTCAGTCTTAGTACCACGACAGTTGGCGCCCACCTTGGGGCAGGTGTCTTAGCGACTTATTGGAGAAGTTGCAATTTTTCCGATTCCCATCATCATGGTTTCTGGCGGAGGATTGGCCGAGCACCGCGAGATCAGTCTCGGCACGCTCGTGTTCGTCGCCGACGACTCCGCTTGGCTCCAAGAGGCCCCGCTCGACGTCGAGGCGCTCCCCATCCGTGGGGCAACGCACTTTCGTGCGTGCGTCCGCGGCGTCCTTCTGCGACAGCCGTCGACTCAGTATCGGTCGGCTCCCGTGGCGTCCTCGCTCTCTGCTGCTCGCCGGCACAAGCGTTCCGGTCGGTCGCGGCTCCAGCGGTGGGTGAGGCACGCTGTGGCTCGCCAGTCGGCCACTCTGCAAGTCGCGGCAATCGAGCCCGACGAAACTCTTTACGGCCTGTTCGACTGGCTCCGTCGAGACTGCATCCGAGTGCGACAGCAGCGACCCCGCGGCGGAAGTCCTGATGGTCAACGGACCGCGCAGTCCTCCTGGCTTCCCCCGCGACGACGGAGGCGATGGCGGGGGCGATCCGTCGCACGCCCATGAGGAATACCGCCCCGAGCCCCTCTCTTCGCAGCAGAGGGGGGAACTTCGTCGCCGTAACATGGATGCGCTTCACACTCCTATCGTTGGAGAAACCCCCGAGGCCCGGGCCTTGGAGGAGGCACGCCTGGCCAACTTGGCTGAGAGCACTCGAATGGAGAACCTCCAGCACGCACTCGACGAGCGTGCTCGGCAGCGGATTCCTGACTCCAGTCGACGACAACTTTTTCCGCCTCCAACTCAGGTATACCGAACTCCGATTCAGAATCTCACAGCTATAGCCCGAATAGCAGAATCGATTCAGCCCTCCCAGTTAGAAGCTGGCAGAGGTTTGATGCAGATCAGGGCTTTACTGCGGGCAGCGGGAGAGCAAAACACAGCAGTATCTCAGTCACGGAATAGGATCCATAGCAGATCCATGGTAGCAGACACAGTCCAGTCGGCTCACAGCCCAAGATCGCCCCCGAGGCGTGAAGGACGTGGAGACTGACGAGATCAGTACAGAAACCGTGAGCAGTATGATCACCGACTCGAGCACGATGATCGTCGTCGAGTGCCCACGCCTCCCCCAAGGAGTGGGTCATACATGCCTTGGCAGCATGATGACAGACGCCCTCATAGTGGTGGGCGAAGGATTCCAGTCGACCCCCGGGAGCCAGGCTTCGATGCGAGATCTATTCTCGTTCAAGGTCTGGTTGACAGGAACAGAGCGCACAGAGAAGGCCATGACAAAGATTACCCGACTGGCAGCAGAGTGCATGTTTTAGGTCCCGAGTGTTTCAGCAGAGCCATCAGGGCTGCAGTGATTCCTCCCAACTTCAGGTTGGCGACTGGAGTCAGCAAGTTCACTAGTGAATCCAAGCCTGGCACTTGGCTTGAGGATTACCGAGTGGCTGTTCAGATTGGTGGCGGCAACGATGAAGTGGCCATGAAGCACCTTCCTTTGATGTTGGAAGGCTCGGCCAGAGCGTGGTTGAATCAGTTAGCACCTGGCAGCATATATAGTTGGGAGGAACTCGCCCGAGTGTTTGTTAGGACCGTCGAAGGTACATGCAAACGACCAGCAGGGTTAACAGAGTTACAGTCCTGTGTGCAGAAACCAAATGAAACCTTGAGAGACTATATCCAGAGATGGATCACGTTGCACCACACGGTGGAGAATGTGTCAGATCACCAAGCAGTTTGTGCCTTCAAGGAAGGTGTCAAGTATCGAGAATTGAACCTGAAGTTCGGTCGGACTGGGGATATGTCTCTGAGTCGAATGATGGAAATTGCCACCAAGTATGCTAATGGTGAAGAGGAGGATCGGCTCCGGAGTGGCAAGCACAAAACAGTCGCCCACGAAACCGGAGGAGGGAACTCTAGTCGGAAGCAGAAGCGCAAAGCCGAGCCAGCTGCTCCTGGTGAAGCCTTAGCCTTGACTCGATGAAAGTTCAAGGGGAAGCCCAAGGGACCGTGGAATCCCAAGAAAGTCAAAGATCAAGATGGAAATGATGTGTTGGATTTGCCCTGTCACATTCATACCAAGAAAGATGAGGAGGGTAACCTGATTTACCCCAAACACACCACTCGGCAATGTCGGCTCCTGATTCAACAGTTCCGAGAGAAACAGCCCAAGGAAAAGGAAAAGGAGTCGGACAAGGTTGAGGATAAATAGGAAGATGATGATGGTTTTCCCAACGTCAATTCCACTTTGATGATTTTTGCTGATGTTGAAAGCAAAAGTCGATTGAAAGTTATAAACAGAGAGGTGAATATGGTTGCTCCGGCGACACCCAGTTATCTGAAGTGGTCCCAGACTGCCATCACATTCGACCAGTCGGACCACCCAACACGTATAGCCACCCCTGGGAGGCAAGCGCTGGTGGTCGACCCAGTTGTTGAAGGCACTTGACTGACTAAAGTGCTGATGGATGGTGATAGTGGCCTAAATATCCTGTATGCGGAGACCTTTAAGGGAATGGGCATTCCGATGTCCAAACTCAGTGAAAGCAATATAAGTTTCCATGGCGTTATACCTGGCAAAAAGGCTAAATCACTCGGCCAGATCGCCCTCGACGTGGTGTTCGGTGATTCCAAAAATTACCGCAAAGAAAAGTTGACGTTTGAAGTCGTGGATTTCCAGAGTGCTTACCACGCTATTCTGGGTAGGCCTGCTTATGCACGTTTTATGGCTCGACCATGTTACGTGTACCTCAAACTGAAGATGCCTGGTCCCAGAGGGGTGATCGCTATCACTGGCAATCAGCAGAAGGCGGAAGAGTGCTTCCAAAAGGGCTCAAAGATCGCCGATGCCCAAATGGCAGTAGAAGAATTGCAAGAGTATCAGAAAAATGCAGATCCGAGTGATTTGCTACGAGCCAAGAAGCCTGCCACAGACTCTGCATTTCAGTCGTCTGGTGAAACGAAGCCGATTCATATTCACCCGACCGATTCCAATGCTGCTCAGACTCACATTTCGACAACACTTGACTCCAAATAGGAAGAAGCGCTCATCCAGTTCCTCCGTGAGAACTGGGACATCTTTGCATGGACATGCCAGGTGTTCCCAGGGGGCTGGCTAAGCACTGTTTGCGAGTCAACCCAAAAGCGAAACCAGTCAAGGAACATCTTCGACGGTTCGCCGTACAAAAGAGGAAAGCAATTGGTGAAGAAGTAGCTCGGCTCCCGCCAGCTGAGTTTATTCGAGAGATTTACCACTCCGAGTGGCTCGCCAATGTTGTCATGGTCCCTAAGAAGGACGACTCACTTTGCATGTGCATTGACTTCAAGCATATCAATCGGGCCTGCCCGAAAGATCACTTTCCTCTCCCCCGCATCGACCAAATAGTCGACTCAACTGCGGGGTGTGAGCGCTTGTCCTTTTTGGACACCTATTCCGGGTATCATCCGATCCGACTGTATGGACCCGATGAGATAAAAACGGCTTTCATCACTCCATTCGGGTGCTTCTGTTATGTCACCATGCCATTCGGCCTGAAGAACGCTGGAGCCACATTCATGAGGATGATTCAGAAGTGCTTGCTCACTCAAATCAGTCGGAATGTGGAGGCATACATGGATGACATTGTGGTCAAGTCATGTAAAGGTTCTGACCTGCTGGCTGACCTTGCTGAAACTTTTGCCAACCTCAGAAGGTATGATATCAAGCTTAATCCATCAAAGTGCACATTCGGAGTTCCTGGCGGAAAATTACTCGGTTTCCTCGTTTCCGAACGAGGGATCGACGCTAACCCAGAGAAAGTTGGTGCTATACTCCGGATGAAACGCCCTGTGCGTGTGCACGATGTCCAGAAGCTTACTGGTTGTTTGGCCGCCTTAAGTCGATTCATTTCTCGCCTCGGTGAAAAGGCATTGCCTCTTTACCTACTGATGAAGAAGCCTGATAAGTTCGAGTGGACTCCTGAAGCTGATGCAGCGTTTGAAGAGCTCAAAGCCCTGCTTTCCACCCATCCGGTGCTTGCTGCCCCAATCAGCAAAGAGCCTTTACTGCTTTACATTGCAGCCACTGGACAAGTTGTCAGTACAGTACTTACGGTCGAGCGGGAAGAAGAAGGAAAAGCTTATAAAGTTCAGCGCCCCGTATATTATGTTTCTGAAGTTCTGACTCCATCCAAGCAAAGATATCCACATTATCAGAAGCTTGTCTATGGGATTTATATGACCACGAAGAAGGTTGCACACTATTTCTCTGACCACTCCATTACAGTCGTCAACGACGCTCCATTATCAGAGATTTTGAACAACAGAGATGCAAATGGTCGAGTGGCAAAGTGGGCGATTGAACTCCTTCCCTTGGATATCAAGTTTGAGGCAAAGAAGCTATCAAGTCCCAAGCAATAGCAGATTTCCTTGCCGAGTGGATCGAACAGCAGCTGCCGACTCAAGTCCACTGATACGTCTCCAACGTATCTATAATTTTTTATTGCTCCATGCTATATTATCTTCTGTTTTGGACATTATTGGGCTTTATTATACACTTTTATATTATTTTTGGGACTAACCTATTAACCAGAGGCCCAGCCCAGAATTGCTGTTTTTTGCCTATTTCAGAGTTTCGCAGAAAGAGAATATCAAACGGAGTCCAAACGGAATGAAACCTTCGGGAACGTGATTTTTGGAACGAACATGATCTAGAGGACTTGGACCCTACGTCCAGAAAGCTACCAGGAAGCCACGAGGTAGGGGGCGCGCCTACCCCCCTGGGCGCGCCCTCCACCCTCATGGGCCCCACGTTACTCCACCGACGTACTCCTTCCTCCTATATATACCTACGTACCCCCAAACTACCAAAGACGGAGGCAAAAACCTAATTCCACCGCCGCAACCTTCTGTACCCGTGAGATCTCATCTTGGGGCCTGTTCCGGAGCTCCGCCAGAGGGGGCATCGATCACGGAGGGCTTCTACATCAACACCATAGCCTCTCCGATGATGTGTGAGTAGTTTATTTCAGACCTTCGGGTCCATAGTTATTAGCTAGATGGCTTCTTCTCTTTTTTTTGGATCTCAATACAATGTTCTCCCCCTCTCTCGTGGAGATCTATTCGATGTAATCTTCTTTTGCGGTGTGTTTGTTGAGACCGATGAATTGTGGGTTTATGATCAAGTTTATCTATGAACAATATTTGAATCTTCTGAATTCTTTCATGTATGATTGGTTATCTTTGCAAGTCTCTTCGAATTATCAGTTTGGTTTGGCCTACTAGATTGATTTTTTTGCAATGGGAGAAGTTCTTAGCTTTGGGTTCAATCTTGCAGTGTCCTTTCCCAGTGACAGTAGGGGCAGCAAGGCACGTATTGTATTGTTGCCATCGAGGATAACAAGATGGGTTTTATATCATATTGCATGAGTTTATCCCTCTACATCATGTCATCTTGCTTAAAGCGTTACTCTGTTCTTATGAACTTAATACTCTAGATGCATGCTGGATAGAGGTCGATGTGTGGAGTAATAGTAGTAGATGCAGGCAGGAGTCGGTCTACTTGTCTTGGACGTGATGCCTATATACATGATCATACCTAGATATTCTCATAACTATGCTCAATTCTGTCAATTGCTCAACAGTAATTTGTTCACCCACCGTAAATACTTATGCTCTTGAGAGAAGCCACTACTGAAACCTATGGCCCCCGGGTCTATTTTCAACCATATTAATCTCCCGACAACAAGGTATTTCTGTCGCCCTTTTTGTTTTACTTTCTTTACTTTGCATCTTTATCATAAAAATACCAAAAATATTATCTTATCATATCTATCAGATCTCACTCTCGTAAGTGACCGTGTAGGGATTGACAACCCCTTATCGCGTTGGTTGCGAGGATTTATTTGTTTGTGTAGGTGCGAGGGACTCGTGCATAGCCTCCTACTGGATTGATACCTTGGTTCTCAAAAACTGAGGGAAATACTTACGCTACTTTGCTGCATCACCCTTTCCTCTTCAAGGGAAAACCAACGCAGTGCTCAAGAGGTAGCAAGAAGGATTTCTGGCGCCGTTGCCGGGGAGGCCTACGCAAAAGTCAACATACCAAGTACCCATCACAAACCCTTATCTCCCGCATTGCATTATTTGCCATTTGCCTCTCGTTTTCCTCTCCCCCCACTTCACCCTTGCCGTTTTATTCGCCCTCTCTTTTCCGTTCGCCTCTTTTTTTGCTTGCTTCTTGTTTGCTCTTGTGTTGGATTGCTTGCTTGTCACGATGGCTCTGCCTAAATTTGGTGATCTTCACCTTAAAAGGTTGGAAGAGATCGAAGGATTTGTCAGGAGTTTTATGGTCTTACAATTTGAGCATAATAATTTCTTTAGAAACGAGCTTAAGGAACAAAAAAGCTTTATGAGTTATATGAGTAAAGAGCTCGATGATATGTCTAAAGAATTTGATGGTTTGAGATCCCAAATTGCTCATCTTGAGAAGTTAATAGCTGAAATATCGGACAAGCAGGCCACCTTAGTTAATAAGATGGCCGCCAAGCCGGAAAACTTTGAAAATAAAGATGAAGATCTAAAATTTATTGATGTGTTCCCTATTAAATCTTTGTTTTGCAATATGAATCTTAATAATGATGGGCCTGAATATGATCCACCTTTACCTAGAAGGCGTTCCAGAAATTACGAGTTTTTAGATCTTGATGCTAAAATTGATAAAAGGGGGATTGAAGAGATCAAAATGTTAGATATTAATGAACCCACTATTTTGGATTTCAAGGAATTTAATTATGATAATTGCTCTTTGACAGATTGTATTTCCTTGTTGCAATCCGTGCTAAATTCTCCTCAGGCCTATAGTCAAAATAAAGCCTTTACCAAACATATCGTTGATGCTTTGATGCAATCTTATGAAGAAAAACTTGAGTTGGAAGTTTCTATCCCTAGAAAACTTTATGATGAGTGGGAACCTACTATTAAAATTAAAATTAAAGATCATGAATGCTATGCTTTGTGTGATTTGGGTGCTAGTGTTTCCACGATTCCAAAAACTTTGTGTGATTTGCTAGGTTTCCGTGATTTTGATGATTGCTCTTTAAACTTGCACCTTGCGGATTACACTATTAAGAAACCTATGGGAAGAATTAATGATGTTCTTATTGTTGCAAATAGGAACTATGTGCCCGTTGATTTTATCGTTCTTGACATAGATTGCAATCCTTCATGTCCTATTATTCTTGGTAGACCTTTCCTTAGAACGATTGGTGCAATTATTGATATGAAGGAAGGGAATATTAGATTCCAATTTCCATTAAAGAAAGGCATGGAACACTTCCCTAGGAAGAAAATAAAATTAACATATGAATCTATTATGAGAGCCACTTATGGATTGCCTACCAAAGATGGCAATACCTAGATCTATCCATGCTTCTATGCCTAGCTAGGGGCGTTAAACGGTAGCGCTTGTTGGGAGTCAACCCAATTTTATTTTTTGTTTTTTGATTTTTTTCTTCTGTTTAGAAATAAATATTTGTTCTAGCCTCTGGTTAGATGTGTTTTTATGTTTAAATTAGTGTTTGTGCCAAGTTAAACCTATAGGATCCTCTTGGATGATAGTTATTTGATCTTGCAGAAAATTCCGGAAATTGTATGTTCACGAAACTAATTGTTAAAAATCACCAGAACATGATAAAATATTGATTCCAATTTCTTCTAATCAATAAACAAATTGTCTAGGTTGTCCTATTTTGGCTGATTTTTTGGAGTTCCAGAAGTTTGCGTTAGTTACAGATTACTACAGACTTTTCTGTTTTTGACAGATTCTGTTTTTCGTGTGTTGTTTGCTTATTTTGATGAATCTATGGATAGTAAAATAGTTTATAAACCATAAAGAAGTTGTAATACAGTAGGTTTAACACCAATATAAATAAAGAATGAGTTCATTACAGTACCTTGAAGTGGTCTTTTGTTTTCTTTCGCTAACGGAGCTCACGAGATTTTCTGCTGAGTTTTGTGTTGTGAAGTTTTCAAGTTTTGGGTAAAAGATTTGATGGATTATGGAACAAGGAGTGGCAAGAGCCTAAGCTTGGGGATGCCCATGGCACCCCAAGATAATCTAAGGACACCTAAAAGCCAAAGCTTGGGGATGCCCCGGAAGGCATCCCCTCTTTCGTCTACTTCCATCGGTAACTTTACTTGGAGCTATATTTTTATTCACCACATGATATGTGTTTTGCTTGGAGCGTCTTGTATTATTTGAGTCTTTATTTTTTAGTTTACCACAATCATCTTTTCTGTACACACCTTTTGAGAGAGACACACATGATTCGGAAATTATTAGAATACTCTATGTGCTTCACTTATATCTTTTGAGTTATATAGTTTTTGCTCTAGTACTTCACTTATATCTTTCAGAGCACGGTGGTGGATTTGTTTGGTAGAAACTATTGATCTCTCATGCTTCACTTAGATTATTTTGAGAGTCTTAAATAGCATGGTAATTTTCTTAGATAATCCTAATATTCTAGGTACTCAAGATTAGTAAAAACTTTCTTATGAGTGTTTTGAATACTAAGAGAAGTTTGATGCTTGATGGTTGTTTTGAGATATGGAGGTAGTGATATTAAAGTTGTGCTAGTTGAGTAGTTGTGAATTTGAGAAATACTTGTGTTGAAGTTTGCAAGTCCCGTAGGATGCACGTATGGTAAACGTTATGTAACAAATTTGAAACATGAGGTGTTCTTTGATTGTCCTCCTTATGAGTGGCGGTCGGGGACGAGCGATGGTCTTTTCCTACCAATCTATCCCCCTAGGAGCATGCGCGTAGTGCTTGGTTTTTGATGACTTGTAGATTTTTGCAATAAGTATGTGAGTTCTTTATGACTAATGTTGAGTCCATGGATCATATGCACTCTCACCGTTCCATCATTGCTAGCCTCTTCGGTACCATGCATTGCCCTTTCTCACATTGAGAGTTGGTGCAAACTTCGCCGGTGCATCCAAACCCCGTGATATGATACGCTCTTTCACACATAAACCTCCTTATATCTTCCTCAAAACAGCCACCATACCTACCTATTATGGCATTTCCATAGCCATTCCGAGATATATTGCCATGCAACTTTCCACCGTTCCGTTTATCGTGACACGTTCATCATTGTCATATTGCTTTGCATGATCATGTAGTTGGCATAGTATTTGTGGCAAAGCCACTGTTCATAATTCTTTCATACATGTCACTCTTGGTTCATTGCATATCCCGGTACACCGCCGGAGGCATTCATATAGAGTCATACTTTGTTCTAGTATCGAGTCGTAATCGTTGAGTTGTAAATAAATAGGAGTGTGATGATCATCATTTTCTAGAGCATTGTCCCAAGTGAGGAATATAAAAAAAAGAGAGAGAAAGGCCATAAAAAAGAGAAGGCCCAAAAAAATGAGAGAAAAAGAGAGAAGGGACAATGTTACTATCCTTTTACCACACTTGTGCTTCAAAGTAGCACCATAATCTTCATGATAGAGAGTCTCTCGTTTTGTCATTTTCTTATACTAGTGGGAATTTTTCATTATAGAACTTGGCTTGTATATTCCAACAATGGGCCTCCTCAAGTGCCCTAGGTCTTCGCGAGCAAGCAAGTTGGATGCACACCCACTTAGTTTCTTTTGTTGAGCTTTCATATATTTATAGCTCTAGTGCATCCATTGCATGGCAATCCCTACTCCTTGCATTAACATCAATCGATGGGCATCTCCATAGCTCATTGATTAGCCTCGTTGATGTGAGACTTTCTCCTTTTTTGTCTTCACCACATCACCCCCATCATTATATTCTATTCCACCCATAGTGCTATATCCATGGCTCACGCTCATGTATTGCGTTAAGGTTGAAAAAGTTTGAGATTACTAAAGTATGAAACAATTGCTTGTCTTGTCATCGGGGTTGTGCATGATGAGAGCATTCTTGTGTGACGAAAATGGAGCATGACTAAACTATATGATTTTGTAGGGATGAAATTTCTTTGGCCATGTTATTTTGAGAGGACACAATTGCTTAGTTAGTATGCTTGAAGTATTATTATTTTTATGTCAATATTGAACTTTTATCTTGAATCTTTCGCATCTGAATATTCATACCACAATTAAGAAGAATTACATTGAAATTATGCCAAGTAGCATTCCACATCAAAAATTCTGTTTTTATCATTTACCTACTCGAGGACGAGCAGGAATTAAGCTTGGGGATGCTTGATACGTCTCCAACGTATCTACAATTTTTTATTGTTCCATGCTATATTATCTTCTGTTTTGGACAGTATTGGGCTTTATTATACATTTTTATATTATTTTTGGGACTAACCTATTAACTGGAGGCCCAGCCCAGAATTGCTGTTTTTTTGCCTATTTCAGTTTCACAGAAAAAGAATATCAAACGGAGTGCAAACGGAATGAAACCTTCGGGAACGTGATTTTCGGAATGAACATGATCTAGAGGACTTGGACCCTACGTCAAGAAAGCTACCAGGAAGCCACGAGGTAGGGGGCGCGCCTACCCCCTGGGCGCGCCCTCCACCCTCGTGGGCCCCACGTTGCTCCACCAACGTACTCCTTCCTCCTATATATATCTACGTACCCCCAAACTACCAGAGACGGAGCAAAAAACCTAATTCCACCGCCGCAACCTTCTGTACCCGTGAGATCCCATCTTGGGGCCTGTTCCGGAGCTCCGCGGGAGGGGGCATCGATCACGGAGGGCTTCTACATCAACACCATAGCCTCTCCGATGATGTGTGAGTAGTTTATTTCAGACCTTCGGGTCCATAGTTATTAGCTAGATGGCTTCTTCTCTTTTTTTGGATCTCAATACAATGTTCTCCCCCTCTCTCGTGGAGATCTATTCGATGTAATCTTCTTTTGCGGTGTGTTTGTTGAGATCGATGAATTGTGGGTTTATGATCAAGTTTATCTATGAACAATATTTGAATCTTATGAATTCTTTTATGCATGATTGGTTATCTTTGCAAGTCTCTTTGAATTATCAGTTTGGTTTGGCCTACTAGATTGATCTTTCTTGCAATGGGAGAAGTGCTTAGCTTTGGGTTCAATCTTGTAGTGTCCTTTCCCAGTGACAGTAGGGGCAGCAAGGCACGTATTGTATTGTTGCCATCAAGGATAACAAGATGGGGTTTATATCATATTGCATGAGTTTATCCCTCTACATCATGTCATCTTGCTTAAAGCGTTACTCTGTTCTTATGAACTTAATACTCTTGATGCATGCTGGATAGCGGTCGATGTGTGGAGTAATAGTAGTAGATGCAGGCAGGAGTCGGTCTACTTGTCTTGGACGTGATGCCTATCTACATGATCATACCTAGATATTCTCATAACTATGCTCAATTCTGTCAATTGCTCAACAGTAATTTGTTCAGCCACCGTAAATACTTATGCTCTTGAGAGAAGCCACTAGTGAAAACTATGGCCCCGGGGTCTATTTTCCATCATATTAATCTCCCGACAACAAGGTATTTCTGTCGTCCTTTTTGTTTTACTTTCTTTACTTTGCATCTTTATCATAAAAATATCAAAAATATTATCCTATCATATCTATCAGATCTCACTCTCGTAAGTGACCGTGTAGGGAATGACAACCCCTTATCACGTTGGTTGCGAGGATTTATTTGTTTGTGTAGGTGCGAGGGACTCGTGCGTAGCCTCCTACTGGATTGATACTTTGGTTCTCAAAAACTGAGGGAAATACTTACGCTACTTTGCTGCATCACCCTTTCCTCTTCAAGGGAAAACCAACGCAGTGCTCAAGAGGTAGCATGCACTCGGAGCACTAGACCGTGTTCTTTGATGGCTCCAAGATGCTAAATGGTTCCGGTGCTGGGGTGGTACTGGTATCCCCCCGAGGAGACAAGCTCAGATATGTTCTCCAGATTCACTTTGATTCCTCCAATAACGAAGCTGAATATGAAGCACTCTTATATGGGTTACGTATGGCCATTTCACTCGGCGTCTGTCGCCTCATGGTCTACGGTGACTCAGATTTGGTAGTCAATAAAGTGATGAAGGAGTGGGACGTCAGAAGCCCAGCTATGACTGGTTACTATAATGAAGTGAGGAAGTTGGAAAAGAAGTTTGAGGGGTTAGAACTCCATCATATACCCCGACTGAAAAATCAAGCAGCCAATGATTTGGCAAAAATAGGTTCCAAGAGAGAAGCCATTCCCAGCAATGTGTTTTTGGAACACATTCATACACCTTTAGTTCAAGAAGATCCCTTCACTGAAGAGCCCCCGCAGCCTAAAAGTGCCACAGATCCGACTGAAGTCGAGGTCCCAGCAGTGGTCGACTTGATCATGGAGGTTTTGGTCATAACTCCCGACTGGACAGTGCCATACATTGCGTATATCCTTAGGAAGGAACTCCCAGAGGATGAAGAGGAGGCCTGACAGATCGTTCGTCGATCCAAAGCCTTTACTATGATAAGAGGTCAACTTTTCAGAGAAAGTGTGACTGGAGTCAGCTAGAAATGCATAACACCAGAAGAAGGTCGAGTGATCCTCAACGACATCCACTCGGGGACCTGTGGCCACCATGCGTCCTCTCGGACCATTGTGGCCAAAGCATACCGAGCTGGATTTTATTGGCCACGAGCAAATGAAATGGCGAAAGATATAGTCGACAAATGTGAAGGCTGCCAGTTTTTCTCCAACATGTCCCACAAGCCTGCATCAGCCCTGAAGACCATTCCACTCGTCTGGCCTTTTTCTGTTTGGGGGTTAGATATGGTTGGGCCCCTGAGGACTGGTAGGAGCGGCTTCACTCATGTGCTTGTAGCAGTCGACAAGTTTACCAAATGGATTGAAGCCAAGCCTATCAAGAATCTTGAAGCCAGTACTGCCGTCAGCTTCGTCAGAGAGTTGACATTCAGATATGGGGTTCCGCACAACATCATCACTGACAACAGATCGAACTTCGATTCTGATGAGTTCAGAGCTTTTTGTGCTTCCCAAGGCACTCGAGTCGACTATGCTTCAGTCGCCCACCCCCAGTCGAATGGACAAGCAGAAAAAGCAAATGGCTTGATTCTCAAAGGACTGAAACCCCGATTGATGCATGATCTCAAGCACGCAGCAGGCACCTGGGTCGATGAACTTCCTTCAGTTCTTTGGGGATTGAGGACAACTCCCAATCGGTCGACTGGCCGAACTCCATTCTTCTTGGTCTATGGAGCTGAAGCTGTTCTACCGAGTGACTAGCTTCACAACGCACCCCGAGTCGAGCTTTTCTCTGAAGATGAAGCGGAACAGGCCCGACAAGACGCAGTTGATCTCCTAGAAGAGGAAAGAGAGATGGCTTTAATCCGGTCGACCATTTATCAGCAAGACTTGCGCCGATTCCACGCCAGAAACGTGAGAGGTCGAGCGTATCAAGAAGGAGACTTGGTTCTTTGAGTGGATCAGCAGAAACCACACAAGCTCTCCCCTGCCTGGGAAGGTCCCTTCATCGTCACCAGGGTGCTTCACAATGGAGCGTATCATCTTTACAATGTCAAACATCAGAAAGACGAGCCACGGGCTTGGAATGCAGAGCTGCTCCGCCCCTTTTATACTTAAGAGCTCATTCTGTTGAGTTGTAATAAGAAATACCTTTGTAGTTTGTTTATTAGAGACAAGAGTTCTACAGTCTTCTAAGAATGATTGTCGCTGCTTATACTTGTGACTAAAATCCCCCAGTGGGTGACTTAGCTGCGACTCCGTTTCGCCTAAGTTTATTAGCTGCGAATCCGTTTCGCCTAAGTTTAAAAATCATACCGAGTGGAGAGCAACCCTCCCACTCGGGGGCTTAGCTGCAGTCAAGTACTCACCTAAGTTTAAAAATCCTACCGAGTGGAGAGCAACCCTCCCACTCGGGGGCTTAGCTGCAGTCAAGTACTCGCCTAAGTTTAAAAAATCCTACCGAGTGGTGAGCAAGCCTCTCACTCGGGGGCTTAGCTGCAGTCAAGTACTCGCCTAAGTTTAAAAAATCCTACCGACTGGAGAGCAACCCTCCCACTCGGGGGCTTAGCTGCAGTCAAGTACTCGCCTAAGTTTAAAAAATCCTACCGAGTGGAGAGCAACCCTCCCACTCGGGGGCTTAGCTGCAGTCAAGTACTCGCCTAAGTTTAAAAATCCTACCGAGTGGAGAGCAACCCTCCCACTCGGGGGCTTAGCTGCAGTCAAGTACTCGCCTAAGTTTAAAAAATCCTACCGAGTGGTGAGCAAGCCTCTCACTCGGGGGCTTAGCTGCAGTCAAGTACTCGCCTAAGTTTAAAAAATCCTACTGAGTGGAGAGCAACCCTCCCACTCGGGGGCTTAGCTGCAGTCAAGTACTCGCCTAAGTTTTAAAAATCCTACCGAGTGGAGAGCAACCCTCCCACTCGGGGGCTTAGCTGCAGTCAAGTACTCACCTAAGTTTAAAAAAATCCTACCGAGTGGAGAGCAACCCTCCCACTCGGGGGCTTAGCTGCATTCAAGTACTCGCCTAAGTTTAAAAAATCCTACCAAGTGGTGGCAACCTCCCACTCAAGGGCCTAGCTGCAGTCTAGTACTCGCCTAAGTTTGAAAAAAATTCTACCGAGTGGTGAGCAACCCTCCCACTCGGGGGCTTAGCTGCAGTCAAGTACTCGCCTAAGTTTAAAAAATCCTACCGAGTGGAGAGCAACCCTCCCACTCGAGGGGCTTAGCTGCAGTAAGGTACTCGCCTAAGTTTAAAAAATCCTACCGAGTGGAGAGCAACCCTCCCACTCGGGGGCTTAGCTGCAGTCAAGTACTCGCCTAAGTTTAAAAAATCCTACCGAGTGGAGAACAACCCTCCCACTCGGGGGCTTAGCTGCAGTCAAAGTACTCGCCTAAGTTTAAAAAATCCTACCGAGTGGAGAGCAACCCTCCCACTCGGGGGCTTAGCTGCAGTCAAGTACTCGCCTAAGTTTAAAAAATCCTACCGAGTGGAGAGCAACCCTCCCACTCAGAGGCTTAGCTGCACTCCAGTACTCGCCTAAGTTTGTAACACACCCATATCTGCAAGGACGACGAGGTGGAGGTCGACTACAACCTTCTCCTTCGGTGCTACGCCACAAGTACAACGTGCGCTCCATCCCGATCCGCAAGGACAACGAGGTGCAGGTCGACTGCAACCTTCTCCTTCGGAGCTGCGCCACAAGTACAACATGCGCTCCATCCCGATCTGCAAGGACGACGAGGTGCAGGTCAACTGCAACCTTCTCCTTCGGAGCTGCGCCACAAGTACAACATGCGCTCCATCCCGATCCGCAAGGACGACGAGGTGCAGGTCGACTGCAACCTTCTCCTTCGGAGCTGCGCCACGGGTACAACGTGCGTTCCATCCCGATCCGCAAGGACGATGAGGTGCAGGTCGACTGCAACCTTCTCCTTTGATGTTGCGCCACAAGTACAACGTGCGCTCCATCCTGATCCGCAAGGACGACGAGGTGCAGGTCGACTGGAACCTCCTCCTCAGAGCTGCATCTCAAGTACAAAAATGTTCCGAGTAAAGAATAAATTCTACTTGAAGGCAAGCACAAGCATATTCAAGATAAACCAAATCCAGATGAATCCTAAGGTTCTGACCGTGGATTAAAATACTCAGGCATCAAGCCCGAAGGAGTTTAACTGTTACAAAAATCACTCGGCATCCCGAGGCAAATTTAAGGTGGAGCATACAAGTTTTTTCACTCCGCAGGAGGAGGGCTGGCAGGCTCGACGAATTTGTCCAGGTCAATTCCATCAGCAATCCGAGTGGCGGCAGCAATAAAGGTCTCCATGAAGGATTGGAAGTCGTGCTTCTTGGTGTTGGCAACCTTGATCGCTGCCAGCTTCTCTTCTCGCGCTTCCTTGTAGTGGACACAAACCAAAGACAGGGCCACATCAGCGCCGCACCGGGCAGAAGACTTCTTCCATTCTTGCACTTGACCGGGAATCTCATTAAGTCGAGTCATCGGAGACTCGAGGTCATTCTGGAGTGTTGCCCCTGGCCAGAGTGCCGTGTCGATCCGCGACATCGCGACCTTCAGTCGAGCAAGATAATCAACAACGCCAGCAACACGAGATTCCAATCGGAGTACATTCATGGCAGCCTCGTCCTTCACCGGAGAATGAATGGGGTCCAAGCTTGTGTCAACTCGCCCAGTCTCTTCCTCGAAGTTCCGGCAAAATTCTACACGTACGATTCGAAGATGAGTCAGCGGTTGTATATCGACTCGACAAGGACAAGTCAGTCGGTTCAAAGAAAATACCTTCAAGCATGACGAACAGCTTCTTGGCAAGACCTCCCAGATAATTCTCCAGATCGTCCCTCTTGCGAGCAATGCCTTCCATTTTATCGTTCAGATTGTTCTTATCCATCTTCAGACGGGTCGCCTCCTTATTGGCTTCATCAAGGGCAGTTTTCAGCTTGGCGTTTTCTTCCTCCAGCTTGCTGATTGAAGCTAGCTTCTGTTCGGCGAGTGCGGTTTTCTCGTCAGCTGCTTTCTGGGCGGCCGCAAGATCTTGGTCCTTTTTCGCCAAAGCTTGGTTCATTTTCTCTTAAGGAAACAGCGCTCGGTTCAGAAAAAGTAGAATAGAGCCTGGTACAAAGACAAACCAGTCGGCAAGCTTTCTCTTACCAGCAGCTTCATCCTTGGCCTTCTGCAGATTCATCTTGGCCAGTTCCAGATCGAGGTTGAGTTGAATCTGTTTTTTCTCCAATTCAGCAAAACGAACTCCGAGTTCACAGAATTTCTGTAATCAAGGGACAGTCAATCGACAGATGGAAAGATCAGTTACTTCAGAACAATAGTTCGACAAATTCAAGTTGTTTTCAGACCGTAGTCGACTGCCCGCAGTCAACCACGGTCTCGGGGACTACACCCAATGGGTGCACTTAGCGTGCCCCCACTGATCCAGTTTCCACTCGACGTGGAATATCCAGGCAAAAAAAAGAGAGAGAAGAAAATCTAAGACCATAGTCGACTGCCCGCAGTCGACCACAGTCTCGGGGACTACACCTAGTGGGTGCACTTAGCGTGCCCCCACTGATTCAGTCAAAGTGAGAGTTTGCTCAGTGGCAAATCAAAACACCCAGTGGGTGTACAGATGCGAAGCGCAGACAGATGAAAAGATTCTTGGAAAGAAAGTTTTCAGGTACCATATCCTAACATAACAAGCCAGAAGAGTCAGTCGACAGCCTACTAACCTGGACGTTGCTCTGGAGAGTGGAGCTGGCATCATAAGCAGCTTGGCTGGCTTCCCGCACCATCTTCATTTTCTCCATCATAATGCCCGCTTGGCATATAGCCTCTTTTGCAGCACCCACCTGGTCCTTTGGGACGTAATGTGCAACAAAAAGCGATGGTGGATCGGCGGGAGCCTACGCGGCTGACGCTGAAGGCTGAGCACTCGACAGCGGTATAGCGAAGGAGACAGAAGTCCGATTGGCGTCGCCGGCGTCCTGAATTACCAGTTCCGCCGCCGGCGTCGACTGAGGCATCTTGCCAGCGGACGTTTTCCTGTTTCTTCTCCCCAAGGGCCTCTGTGGCTCGTCCTCGTCGTCGTCGGGGAGGTCAATGACGTTGACAGGAGCTGTAAAAAGATCAGTCGTCAAAATTTCATCCCCGATTGATTATATCGCAGTTCAATTGACAAAGCTAAAACAAGATCACAAAGATTATACCTGGGTTGGAGGTGACCGCATCTTCCATGTCCTCATCCTCGTTTTTATAAGCAGAGGTCCCAGAGGTAGCGGCACTGCTAGTTTCAAGATTCATTCGGTCAAATCAAGGAAAAATGGACAGCACAAAACTTCGGGTAAAATGAAGACAGGACACTCACGCAGAGGCAACAGAGATGTCAATTTTGATTCTGGGCAGCGCTTTTCGGGTCTTCTGCACTACAACCTTGGACTGCTTCGGAGCCTTTTCAGTCGGCGCCGGAGACGACGTCCGAGGATGCTTTGACGACTGCCTGGTCTGAACGGTCGCCTTGTCGCGGGCGCTTGCCGGATCGTGGGTGAGCTTGGACCGCCTTTCCCTGCGGGGAGGTGAGTCGACCTCTTCTTCATTACTCGGTTCGTCGCTCTCCTCGTCCCCTTCACCGTCAGAATGCCACTCGCCGCTTTCACCTCCATTTGCCTCCCCTTCCGGGTCCTGCTCCTGCTCTCCGTTGGGCATCGAATACATCTCAGTAAGGGCCTGGAAGAAAACAAGCAAGACAAAATCAGTCAGTGGACCATAGACAATTGCATGATAAATCAAGATAACACTCGGGAATTCGGAGTTGGACCTTGTCTGGTTCATAGGATTGGTCGAGTGGAGGAATTCTTTTGGCCCCCCTGGGGTTATCTTTGTTGCCAGTGATACGCCTCAACCACTTCTCCACCGTGTCCTCGTCGACTTCTTCTGGATGTATCCGAGTGGAATCTTCAATGCCCGAATACATCCACATCGGATGGTCACGGGTCTGAAGTGGCTGAACACGTCGTCTGAGGAAGACTTCCAGCAGATCCATGCACTACAAAAAAAAGACACATCCGTGACATTTTGGGCTGAACGAATTTTTTTTCTGTCATACATATGACACTTCTATGACGATAATTGTGACAAAACCCGGTATCATCATAGATGTGGTGGGCTCCTACTTCTATGACAAAAAATCATGACAGAAAATGGGCTTTTCGTCCTGGGCGGGCCGGAGACGCAGCTGCATGACATTCTTTGGGTCGTCCATGACGGAAAAAACCGTGGTAGAAGCGAGGGGGAGGAAAATTTCGGGGAGTTCCCGGTTACGGTGGGAGGTCGGGGGCCGAGCGATGCGCGTTTCTCTCGTACACGTACGTGTGTGTGTGTGTGTGTGCGAGGCGTTGGCTCTAACTGAACCCGAGCGAGGCGTTGGGCTCTAACTGAACCCGAGCGATTGCACTGCAGGCTATGCGTTACTGAACCTGAGCGATTGCACTGCAGGCTACGCGTTACTGAACTCGAGCGATCGATCGATGGCTGTTAACTCAACCCGATCGAGCGATTCCTTCGCTACTGCAGCTAACTGAAGCCGATCGATTGGATGAACAGTGAGCGTTGCGGGGGGGGGGGGGGGTTGGATGAACAGTGAGCGGTGGCGTTGCCTCTGGATGAACAGGACCCCGTGGTTTGGAGGGCTAGATGAACAGTAGACGGTGGAGGGGTGCCCGTGGAGGGGTGGTTGAACAGGACCCCGTGGTGTGGAGGGCTGGATGAACAGTAGACGGTGGAGGGGTGCCCGTGGAGGGGTGGTTGAACAGGACCCCGTGGTGTGGAGGGCTGGATGAACAGTAGACCGTGGAGGGGTGGTTGAACAGCAGCCGGTGGAGTAGCGCGCGGTGGAGGCTGGATGAACAGGAGCCCGTGGAGGCTGGAGGAGGTCGACGGTAGCCCGTGGGGGCTGGAGGAGGTCGACGGTGGAGATGAACAGTATCCCGTGGAGTCCCGTTTTGCGGTACGCCACACCCCTCCCGATGAACAGGACCCCCGTTTGGACCGTAGGAGGTCCGTTTCGTCCGTTTTGCGGTACGCCACGCCCCTCCCGATCAACAGGACCCCCGTTTCGACCGTAGGAGGTCTGTTTCGTCCGTTTTGCGGTACGCCACACCCCTCCCGATCAACAGGACCCCCGTTTCGACCGTAGGAGGTCCGTTTCCTCCGTTTTGCGGTACGCCACACCCCTCCCGATCAACAGGACCCCCGTTTCGACCGTAGGAGGTCCGTTTCCTCCGTTTTGCAGTACGCCACACCCCTCCCGATCAACAGGACCCTGTTTCGAACGTAGGAGGTCCGTTTCCTCCGTTTTGCGGTACGCCAGGCCTCGTTTCCCTCGCCTGTTCCGTCCAAGCCCTCCCGATGAACACGACCACGCATTCCGTTCCGACCCAGCCGGTTGGCTCCCACGCGTTCCGTTGCCTCCCGATGAACACGACGCATTCCGTTGCCTCCCCATGAACATGACGCATTCCGTTGCCTCCCCATGAACACGACGCATTCCGTTGCCTCCTCATGAACACGACGACGACGCTGTTTCTCCGTTCCGACCCAGCCATGTACATGAGCCCTGGCCGTACGTATGCGCGAGTAGGCGTTCGAGACCCCGCCCGTATGTACACATACGTGGCCGTATTTTCTTTCTTGCACCCTGGCCGCTGTACGTACGTGTACATGCTACGTGCGCGCCTCTACTACGACACGTACGCGCCTCTACTATGACACGTGCGTGCCTCTACATCCACCAGTATATATGTACGTACATGTTCGCGACCAGAATGACAACGCTACGTACGCTTCGACCAGGTGGGTCCCGACTGTCAGGCACTTCCTTGCGTGCGAAGATGTAGCTGGTGGGTCCCAGCAGTGAGGGGGCGAATCGTTTTTTTATTGCCTGGACGCACTTCCTTGCGTGCGAAGATGTAGCTGGTGGGTCCCAGCAGTCAGGGGGGCGAATCATTTTTTTTGCCCGGACGCACTTCCTTGCGTGCGAAGATGTAGCTGGTGGGTCCCAGCAGTCAGGGGGAAACGTTTTTTTTGCAAAATACGGTGGCCCGTCCGGTGGGTCCCCGCTGTCAGGTGGAGGAATCATTATTTTCCGCATAATATGGAGGCACTTCCTTGCTACGGCCGTGGACCCAGCTGTCAGCCTCTCCACGTACAGTCCACGTCTGATGGAAGTCATTCCTTGACCACGTTGACCACGCCGCGCCGAGAGCACCACGGCGGTGGACGACGGCGAGGACTAGGAAGGGGACGACTCGGAGCTGGGGAAGACGCAGCAGTGGATGCCCACGCGAAGAGGAGTACGAGGGTTCACTGGTTCGGCTGCGGTGTGAGGCTGCTGTCGCCGCAGAATAACAGGTGGTGTGGGTGAGTAGAGGGATGGCCTGGCCAGCGGTGGGAGTAGTAGGGGGCGGTGAGGCCTCCGCGGCATCACAGCCGGCCACGGGAGGCAGGAGCACGCGGCATGACCCGCGCTGGTTTGGGCGGCTGGAGCAAGAAGACCAGAGGTTGAAGAAGCACTACGGCCGTTGGATGAACATCGTATGATAACAGGAGCTAGAATCGTTCATATTGACTAAGTTGACAAAGCCCTCTGTCCCCGTCAACTTGGTAGGCCCACAAGTCAGCCTCCCACCATGCTGGGTTCCAGCTGGCAGGGGGAGTATTCATTTTTTTTGTGCGTAATAAGGAGGCACTTCCTTGCATGCGAAGATAGCTGGTGGGTCCGACATGTCAGCGGGGGGCATGTTATTTTTGCGAAATATAGAGGCCCTTCCGGTGGGTCCCAGATGTTAGGTGGAGGAATCATTATTTTGCGCGTAATAAGGAGGCATTTCCTTGTGTGCGGCCGTGGACCCAGCTATCAGCCTCTCCATGCACAGTCTACTTCCGATGGTGTCGTTCGTTGACCACGTTGACCACGCCGCGCCAAGCGCATCCAAGGTGGTGGACGACGGCGAGGCCCCGGACAGCAACGAGCCGGAGATGGGAAGACACGGGAGTAGAGTCGCACACGGAGAGGTGTACGAGGGTTAACTGGTTCTAGTGCGGTGTGGTTCGGCAGTCGGTGGAGAAGACCAGGAGGTGTGGAGGGGTGGAGGGATGGCCTGGCCAACGGTGGAGTAGCGCTTCATAGCGAAGCGTGCTAAGCAGAGCTGCTAGCAGCAGGAGGCGGGAGGTGGTCCCGGCGGCGCTGGAGGAAGAAGACAAGAGATTGAAGATGGATGCCGGTCGTTGGATGTAAATCCAACGGCTAACATGTCAGAATCATTTGTTGACTAAATTGACAACGACTTGCGTTGGCTTCGACCTATTGGCCCACATTTCAGCCTCCAAAAATGTGGCACGTATTCAACCCATTTTTTCAGAATTTACAGTCTTTTTTTTGCGCGGTAGAATTTACAGTCAATTTGATCTTTTTTTTGAATTACAGCCATTAGCTGGGCTGGGTGAACAAATAATGTAGCGTCCATGCGGCCCATTTATTTTATTTCCTAAAAAATTACAGGCCATTTGCACTTTCTCGAAATACACGATTTTGCTGGGCTGATTCTAATTATAATGTTGGGTTGGGCCAGCAATGTTATCAAAAAATAAAAAGGGGCTGAGCATTTTGTTATAAATATATTTAAATAATAAGTGATATTATTACATTCGTCCTTAAATCTTACCAAGCTTTTGTACACAATCACTAGGATTTTCGTGCCAAAACAATCCAGGATTTTATTTGTTAAGAAATTATTTTTATAAGTTAATAAGATGTGGGATATTGTTTTCTTACATATGTAAGTATCTGTTAAATATATGATGACAATAAAAATAATATATAATAACATATAAAATAATTTAAATATATATAATATAGTTAGAAGGGAAACATAAGTTGGACCTGGCGTTCCTATTCTTATATAGAAAAATAGAACAGACCTCTGCGTTTTCTTCAAAAAAATACATAAATTGGGCTGCCAAAAATAAAACCTCGGATGGGAGGTCCATAGGCCGGTCGATACATGACGGCCCTAAGAAAATACAAACAGGCCTATGGACCTCCCATCCGAGGTCGTGGGCTGCGCATGTTAAAAATGAAAGCCTAGACGGGGCAGCCCAAAACCACGTCCAACACTTGCCAAAACTTCGTCCCTCGTTTTCTCTGTGTTTCGCACACTCGACATTGTGTGGGCATTTTGACTGTGCATCATATGAAGATGTGCTATGCATGAATGTTGATCAGCATGATGTTAACTGGCTGGTAGTTCCATTTTCGACCATGAATAAAACTTCCAACATGATGTTAACCCTGTTTGAAAAGGCCGTGTTAATATAAATGCTCTGCCTCTGAAAGTTGCAGTTTCTTATCTGAAACTGAACTTGCAGTTTCTTATCTGAAACTGAAACTTGCAGTTTCTTCTCTGAGAATCACATTGTCTGCACTTTTATACTCCTATGAAACTACATTTTTTAAGTGCTAAAAATAGATCTCTAGAATTCATAAAATACTTCATATGCTCAATACTGCAAATCTGAAATTCAAAAGACATTCATATCTGAAAGTACTCTCAAAATACACAACACAAAACACAATTCACAACCTGCAAATACTGACAACCCTAAGCTCCTCCTGACAATTCACAACCTGCCCGACTATTGGGCTGGGGGGGCAGCCCCCTCCTATTCCTCGGCGGCAGACAGCCGCCCCGTGAGACGATGTGAACGGCGAGGGAGACGATGGCGGGGAAGCGTCGTCGGGCCAACTGCTTTTCTCCTCTTGCAGTTGGGTTCGGTCGACGAAGACTCCACCGGCTCGCTCTGGCAGGACACCCTCACAAACGGCACCCTGTAGATGCTCGATCCTTCAATCTCTGGTGGATGCTCCATCTGGGATCGATACTCCCACCACCGCTCCCTCACGATCGGATTCGGTGAATCTGTTTGCTCCATGGCCCAGAGGAGCAGCTCTATGTACTCCGGCGCGACTCCCTCCGGGAGTATCGCCGCCTTTTCGCTCTGTTGCAGATATTTGGCCATGGATGTCGCCGTCGCCGCTAGTTGGTCCTTGTTGTCAAACCAAGACTGTATCTCCAACATCCTAGCTAGCTTCACAGGGTCGCCGTCTGCGATCCTCACGTATCGGTTGTACTCCTCCATCGATCTACTTCTCCACAGCACCTTCACTCGCCGGCGGTGGTTTTTGAATGGAAGAGGAGAGGAGCAGCGCTGGTTTTGGATTAGAACGGGAGAGGAGCGACGCTGGTTTTGGACTGGAACAGGAGAGGAGGGGCGGTGGTTTTGAAATGGAAGAGGAGAGGAGCGGCGCTGCATTTAGATTGGAACAGGAGAGGAGCGGCGGTGGTTTAAGAGGAGAAGAGCGGAAGAGCGGCGCTGGTCTTGGAAGTATTTTTTTGTTGTTTTGCGTATTTTGGGTCAAAGTTTGACCACGTACTGTATTTGACAAGCAAAATGTGAATGCATGTCACCAAAAATTGTATCGTTTGGTTCGTATCTGAATGTACTTTCAAATTATATTATTTTTGCAACGTATAACATATATTTTATGTGCGAAAATCATGGTCAATTATGACCCAGAATAAAAGGGAGACTAGTTAATGTGGGGTCGCTTTCTTAATTGAAGGGTAAATTGATTTTGATTTTGATCCAGTCACAGCGCGCCGGCCCTCTCGTCCAATCCTAAATCGCTGCCGCACGCTCCTCTCCCTCTTCTCCATTGCAAAACCACCTCCTCTCCTCTCCATCATCTCCATTCCAAAACCACCGTCTCGCCTCTCCCTCTTCTGATCTTCTCCATTGCAAAACCACCTCCTCTCCTCTCCATCATCTCCATTCCAAAACCACCGTCTCGCCTCTCCCTCTTCTGATCTTCTCCATTGCAAAACCACCTCCTCTCCTCTCCATCATCTCCATTCCAAAACCACCGTCTCGCCTCTCCCTCTTCTCTATTGCAAGACCACCGTCTCTCCTCCCATCTTCCAAAGCTAGCACCGGACCACTCAGAAGGACATCTATGGAGAGGATGCAGCAGCGAATCAGGCAGATCGCCGGCGGCGACCAGGCAAAGTTAGCCAGGTTGAAGGAGATCCTTAGTTGGTTTGACAATGAGTGGGAGATTTCGAGGACGGTGCGGGCCATGTGGCAATGTATGCGAAAGAGCGAGACGGCGGCGATGAGGGCGGCGATGTACATGTACTCCTCGGCGGCAGTCACGCCGCAGTCCTCCGAGTTCATCGAGTATCTCCTCTGGGCGATGGAGCAGACAGATTCGCCCGAGGCGACAGTCAGGCGGAGGTGGTGGGCGTACAGGTCGAAGGTCGAGCACCCAGAGGATAACGAATCGATCGAGTATGGTGTGCCGTTCGTGAGGGTGCAGAGCCAGCCGGAGCCACAGGAGTATTCGTTCTCCCACCGCAAGAGGAGGCCGGATGGCGCGACGTCGCTTCCCCGCCGTTCTCCACGGTTCCCTCGACGCTCGCCTCGTTTCAACGGCGGCGGTAGGGTTTAAGGTAAGCTTCGCACTAACCTAATCTTCCACCTGCTCATGCTTACAATCAGTGTGACAGCTAATGAAAATCATGCTTACAATCAGTCTCCGAGTACTACGCCAATCACCCTAAAATAGCTCTGGACCTTTGGGTCAAAGTTGTGACACAGTGTACAAATAAAGAAAAATAGATTGGTGCTTCTTTCAGAAAAGAGTACTCCCTAGAAAACTGCCAATATAAGCTACTAGTATTTGGTTAGATGATTTGCTGCCGAGAAAGATCCGTCCACAGAGAGCGCCACACATCCCACTGGTGGTGGTGGATGCCAATGCGTGCATGCAGCATGGTTGGTGTCGGTAATTTTTACTTGGCACACCTCGCACTCTGCATATATGCCGGTTCCATACGTACATTTGTGCAGTTCCACCAAAATGCAGCTGAATAACCCTGTTTGCACAGATAATGAAAAAGCGTGATTACATTATAGTGGCACTAGTTGATGAAACACACAAAATAAATAGAAGAAAATATTGCGATAGTATCATAGTATGCCATGCTGCGAGGGCGAGATGGGCCCTGCGACGCCTCATACGGTACGCCTCATACTGGACATCGTCCCAAGTCTCCCAGATACACCTTCTGCCAGTGATGAACATCAGTGTACAGCGGTAGTACAAGGAGGCGCCTTGAGACATTCAAATCTCTATTTTTGTACATATCAACTAAAATTAAGCACCCCAGTTTGCAGAAACGCTTAAACATTAACAATGGGACTAGTTGATGAAACATACATTAACAAAGAGAAGCACTTTCTTTATCTACATTGGAAATGAAATGATAGAGATGACACTCGCTCTATTTTAACTGTATTATTACTTCATTTTATCAGTGACACTAGGGTCGAGCAGGTGGCAAACGAGGTGTACCGTGCGTCGCAAGGATGGAGGCCGGGGGTGCTTAGACTGGGATGCTGAAGCTGGCTCTTTCAGTCACCAACATGGATGATTCAATTCATGGGACCTTTTGGTGCAGTTCACCTAAAATGAAGCAATGTCCCGTGAGCTAGCAGCTTCTTCTTCAATTTTTTTAAGAAAAGGGCTCCAGCCCCGGTTCCATTTCCATCAGAAAACGAAACCCACAGAGCTTCTTCTTCATTAGTTGCAATAAAATTGAGCAACATCAAGGTTGGTTGTGAAGCTCCTGGAATGCTCAACTATAATTTGGATATCATTTGTGCAGTTCAACTAAGATCGAGCGTGAAATGTATATCTCTGTTTGCACAAAAAAGGTGGAAAGGAGGGTGACTAACAAGTGATGAAACATGCATCAAATGAAAAGAAGCATGTTCCTTATCTGAATGGCAATCCTACAAGGACAGTAGCAATTTCTAAAGCACTGGCATTGCTAGATATTAGTGTGGGCATTAGGATTAACTATGACAACCGTTAAATACGACATTACTTTGGGCACGGGAGAGTAGGCGGACCAGGACAGTTGCATTTCTAACGAAAAGAACCAACTTATCTTAATGGGAAATTTTAGCAGGACATGTAAAGAAGTGCCATTGATTCATATTACTGGAGGCATTACATTGAAAACAACATTGGTTTAACGTGTCCTTACTTTTAACAGTGCGACTGCTACATTTTACCAGTGGCATTACATAAGAGTGGCTCGGGGCAACAAACATCAGAACAGGATATCTGGGTTGGTCCCATTTTTGTTCGGTATAGCCACCTTATACTGTGTGAGGCTAGCAAATCTAGTGCTGGACTTACTCTGTTGACTTGTCCCCCAGTCCCCACTTTCTTTCCTTTTTCAACCAATAGATCGGGTTTATATTGAGTTTGTACTGCGTTTCCCTTTATTTCCCTATTAGACCTAGAGACCAGTTGGATAGCCAGTCTCTGCTACTTTTCGCCCCCATTATTTCCTCTTTCGACCAAGTCCTAGATTCAGGTAACAAATCCTCCCCCACCCCCACCCCCTTTCTTCCTTGTTTGAACCAAGTAGTACTAGATTCGAGTGCATGAACTAGTTTTACCTCTTAAACGTAAAAAAATTAGGTGGTTTTCGAACAGCCGATCGATCCTATCTACGAGGGGGCCTGAGAAATAGTAAAAGATACAAATGCAGCGACGTCAGGAGCTCGGGAAGTAGAGCAAGGCCGGTTTCGAAGGAAGTTATACCTGATGGTCGCCGGGATGTCGCTAGGTGGGCGGCGGGAGGCCGGATCTGCCCACACTACGGCAGCGAGGAAGAAGGGGTCGGAGGCCCTCCCTCGCCAGCGGTGCTTGGGAGAGAACGGCAAGGCAGGCTGATCGGGACGCGCCCAGCAGTGGGTAAGAGCCGTCGCGAAGGACGACCGCGTGAACGTTGCACCTTCTCACCTTCCCCGGCGGAGAGGATCCGGCTGGATCTGTGACCAGCGGTGAGCAGAGAGAGAGAGAGTGTGTGGCCACCGCTGTCGTGTTTAGATCTGGAGAGGCCGAGACAGTGTGAAGAGAGCAACACTAGCAAGCAAGCGCGGAGGCTCCTGCCTATATAGTGGAGTAGTACTAGTTTTCTTTTGTCTACCGGAGCCGGCTTGACCTCGTCAATGACTGTCGAGAAGTCTTCATGCACGTGGCCCGGAGGCGCAGTTGTCGTCATTTTGATCTGAAGCGCCGGATTATAACATATAACACGAAAAAATGCCACATGACAAGAAATCATAACCTCACTGCCCAAAGGAGACAACATGAATCCCGACGGACAAACTAGACGAGGAACAAAGCTCAAATTAAAGATAAACTCGTAGAAAAGGGGTCCGTCGATAGATGTCCTAATTAACATAGCCGGCTTGACCTAGATGGCAGCCGAGTAGTCACTGTTCGTGCATGTGCCCCCAATGACTAGCCCAACTCAGTTGTCGCTGTTTAACCCTCGCAGTGATCCGAAGCACATGACACCTAATTTTGCGAGATGACAAGAAACCTTTTTTTAGATTTCTCACCACAACTACAGCCATGTACAACACAGCCTGCACGATATGTACACGATAGCCAATCCAGGCGTGTCTGCTGGAGTCTGGTCACATGCATGGACGAACTGATCTTCCGTGTCTTGCAGGGATCGTCCAGGCACCAACGTAGTACAACACTTCTCTAGTACTATCGCTCGTCTCCCTCTTCTATTAAGTCACCCGACTTGCGGGGCCGGGGAGTGTGCCTATGGTCGGTTCTCAATTGCCGTCCCACATGTGTGTGCAAACGCAATATGACGCGCGTTCCATTCGGAGAGCAGCGTGCCAGACCGACCGACCGTCTGGGGTGCGACGCGAACGCGACGGGCGTGCTGTATACTCCGTACATGTGTACCGCCGTTTTCTAGACGCTTTGCTCCATGGCGCGGGCGCAATCCATGGATACAAAATTAGTATACTGTATACTATTTAAAAGTCGAGGGCGGGGCTTTTCCTGCGCGGTAGGCGGCGGGGCAGTTCCGCCTAGTCGGTTCGACAGAGACGCGAGAAGACGAGGGAGTAGGCTGCTGCAAACGTAGGGCTGTGTGATTTGACAGCGAGTTACTGCTGGACAGGTGGGGCCCCGTGATTTGACTTGCCATTATCATTTTAACTGCGGCGCTACGACCGGCGTGAGTCTCCCGATTCCTGACCACCTCCATACAGGTGCCTCTCCCAATGCTCCACCATGTAGTAGAGGCTGGCTCTTGCATGAGAGCCCACTTCTCCACTTTTTCCTTGCCTCTCTTTCCTCCACATATGCAAAAATGCCATGTAAAGCGCACTATTGTACTTACTTTTACTTGCTCCTACAGGTGCTTAAGCTTGCCACATAGGCATAAAGTCTGATGTGGCAAGTTAATCAAGAAGAGAGAGACTAGTTTGGTGACCCAAGGAAGAAACGGTGCTAAGCGCGTGTACCTAGGTGAAAAGACAATTTTGAGTCTATAGCTAATTAAATGAAGCAAACTTAGCAACACCATTTCATTGGAAGAGGTCACTCCTTGGCAAATGCAATAAATACTAGTACTCCCTGTGTCCCATAATATAAGAACGTTTTTGGCACTACACTAGTGTCAAAAACGTTCTTATATTATGGGACGGAGGGAGTACGAAGAAAGAGATAGAGAGGAGTAAAAAAATACACTTATAGCCAACCTTGTTGTAGTATGAGTGACTAAGTGATGACTATGTATGACATGCCAACATCAGATAGCCTAACGCACCGTGTTAAATCTCCAAGGGCGCGACCGCGCGAGCGACGCGACGGTCGTGGTAGGCGCGACCATGATACGGGCTGCTGGCAGCCCTTGGATCTGAGATCAAACGGTCGCATGCTAAGTTGCTGAAAATTTGCAGAATAACCCTCCAGGATAGGATATTCACCCATAGGTCTAGAATCACGCCATGCAACCGTTCGATCTCAGATCCAAGGGCTCTCGGAAGCCCGTATCATGGGAGAATGGAAAGCCACTACCCTGCCGTTCGCACGCTGGCAGTTCGCTCCTACTCGTCCCCGCACGTCCTTCAATACTACGGCGGTTCGCTCCTAGTCGTCCCGTCCATTCACATTACGGCAGTTCCACTAATCCTAACCCTCCTCCCAAATCCATGGCGTCCCAAATCTCCACGATCGGCGGTGAGTACAAGGTTAGAACCATCACCGGCGATGAGTTCGACGTCATCTACACCCGTTCTTCCGCGACGGTGAAAGGATGCCTTTCTCGCTTCAGACGCATGTTCGAAGACTCAGATGATGAGTGGGTCGCTGGGCTAGATGTTGAGTACACCACAGTCCTGGGACGAGAGAAGGATCTAAAGGACGAAGAGAGGAAGAAGCCCGCCGTGATCCAGGTTTGCGTGCATGACTTATGCTTGGTCTACCACATATGCCATGCCGACGTTGAGTGCCAGGATTTTAAGGACTTCCTCGAGAGCAACCTAGTCAAATTCGTTACTGTAGACTTTGGTAACGACAAAGAAGTCCTGCGTCGGATAGGCCTCGTTGTAGGCAACACCTTCGACCTCCAGAAGAATCGGCTGGTGTCCTCTCGTCAGCCTTCAATGCTGACCCTGGCAGGAGCCATGGTTCATCCTTCGTACGGTAAACTGGAGAAACCTCCATACACGTTTCATCGTCATGCATGGCAGCGGAATGTACTAGATATAGACCACATCCACTACGCTGCAATGGATGGCTACCTTTGCTTCAATATCTACAAGGGTTGGATGAAGAGCAACAGCCAAGTGTGCGGTTCAAGCAAAGAAGTATCGGCCAAGAGGAAGAGGGACAAGGACGAAGTCGAGGACGTGGACGAGGACTCCGAGTAAGGTGGCAGTGTCGTTGCTCATGGTGGTTCTAATGCAGTGTCTACCGGAATAGTTGCAAAGTTTAATTTCAGGTGTGCTTAATTTAATTTGAGGGGTGTGTTGTGCTGAGCCCCCAGCAGAACTATGTTATGTTTCTTCTCGTTACTTTAACTCTTCAGTACGTACATACTAGTATTTCTTACATTTCATCTTTTAGTTGGTATAGTACTACCACTCGTTTCTTCACATTATATACGTACAATATATATGGCCAACATCATATAGCCAGCAGTTTAGTTGTCAAAGAATTTCAGGGTGCTTAGTTTTGTCAAAGAATTCCAGGATGCTTAGAGGGTGCTTGGATCCAAGGGACTTATTTTAGTCTGACTAAAAATAGTCTCTTTAAGAGGCTAAAGTTCCAAGCACCCCTGACTAAAGAGGGGCTAAAACTAGTCTTGAGACTAAAATTTTTTAGTCAGGGGTACCCCTACTAAAATGTGGATTAGTCCTCTCTCTACGCATTTAACTCCTCTCCTTTAACACAGGAGAGTTCTGGATTGGAGGGTTTGGAGGATAATAAATGCTCATTAACTTGATTTTAGCCTTTTTAGTATTTGGATCCAAGCATGGGTGAGGCTAGCATGTTTTAGTCCCACTACTTTTAGTCATGGGACTAAAACGTATCCAAGCACCCTCTTAGTTTTATTTGAGGGGTGGGTTGTGCTGGACACCATTATTGTGACTAGCCTTTTTAATAGTACTATATGCATAATTTGGCGACGAGCGCTCTCTATATGTACCACCTTTTTTTAATTTCAAGTTTTGCTCCATGGCGCAATCCATCGATACTACTGCTGTACAAAAGTATACATTTTTTAAAAGGCTAGAGGGCGGGGCAGTCTAGCTTGGTCGGTTTCACGAGAGGCGAGGGCCTTTGTGATTTGACGGCTCATTACTGCTGGAAGGCGGGGCCTTGTGATTTGACTGCTCGTATAAATGCGCCGACGACCTGATCGAGGAGGAGCAAAGAACCGTGCGGTATACTCAAGTTTTCCACTGGAGTAGTACTGCGACGGAGGAGCACGAAACACGGCAGCCCAGTGCCATATGGCGATAAAAAATGATCTAATTTGCTAGTCATCTCATTGTTAGCATTGTTCTATTCATTCCCTAAAAAAACCATTGTTCTATTCATGCCTCGCAGAGAACGTGACACGTGCGGCGAAACACCCGAAGCAAAAGATGAAACACAGGAGCAAAAGAAGAAGGAAGATTATCACCCCAAATGATCTAATTCGCCGCGGAGTCGTAACTGCTTCTTCATCGCCTCCACGACCTCCATCTCCTTGCGCGTCTCCTCCGCCATCTTCTTCATTCTGTCCATGACGCGGGATTTCTCGACGCGAGCCTTCATCATCTGTTCCACGGCCGCATTACGTACCTTGACAGCAGCCGGGTGCTCGATGCGGAGCTTCGCCAACTCCTCCTTCTGTTCCATGACGAGGGCCTGCAGCATCTTCATCGAGGAACTACTATTCTCATGCAGCTTCTTCCAGCCGGCGTTCTTCTCCTTCAACAGGTCGATCTCGTGGCAGAGCTTCGCCTTGTCCTCCTGAAGTCGCAGGATTTCGCCGGTCGCCTTCTTCTCCGAGGCAATGCTCTTCTTCAGCAGCATCACCAAGCCGGCGGTCAACTCCCCCTGCTGATTGAGCTCAGCGGGCATGTCGTCGAGGCTCTCCTTCAGCAACTCCATCAAGCCTTGGATGAACTCCTTCTGCTTATTGAGCTGATCGGGCATGCCGTCGAGGGATAACGACTCCAGCTCCGCCGGCTCGGCATGTTCGCCTCCGCGGCTAGGGCGCTCCTGGGAGCCATCGCCTGCCCGTGAGAGATCTTTCGAGGTCTCTGCGTGGCGGCGAGCCCTCTCTTTTTTTCCGCAGCCTTGGTTGCCGCTCCCTTGTTACGAGTAGTTCTCGACCTAGAGCTCTGCTCACCGGCCATGGCAACGACGGACGAAGAAGAAGCACTTATGAGGAGGAAAGGTAGAGTAATTTTCGGTTAGGTAGTTCCCCTTTTTATAACCTAAGTACTAGCACTAGTACTAATACCTGCATAGTGGGAACACGTTCAGGTTTGGTACGTACTAGTAGGTGTGAGCAGGCTTTCGAATGTGATGGGAACAAGGTAAAGATTAATTGATGGTTTTGGTTTCGAGGCCCGAAACGGCTCCCGATGAGTTTAGCGGAACATAAATTTCAAGTACTACACTGCTCAAATGCGTAAATATTATGTTACTGTCAAAAATTGGCACAAAATACGAAGGAGACCAATGGAAGTACTACTAGCAACCCACGATTTAACTACTCGCATGCGCGCAGTGGAGTAATAATGTCTTTCTTCCGCCCTCACGTCCACTCAATTTGCATGCGCTGTATTAATTGACCATCAATGAAGTGAACGACTTTACACGCGTCAAATTATCACATGGGGTGGATCTTGGTACAAAATTGCGTCCGCCCGTGTACCCGCGTGTGCGTGCGAGGGAATGAGTGCGTGCGTGGCGTGCGTGCACATCTTCGCTTCGTGCATGTACCGCCAGTATGGCTCAGGGAGGACGAGTACATTCTTCTGGAACCAGCAGCACGTCACTGTGATCAATCCACGCAAGGAGGTCGCGACAACGCCTCCACATGTGCCACGTGGCTTCATGAACTGTAAGAGAGACACTGTGTAGCGTGCCATTGGTATTCTAATTTACGTGTTTTGCACATACTCGAAGTACTAGTAAGGTACACGTGCATTGCACGCATCAGATTTTGCAACCAAATTATGAATAAATACCACACTATAGCATGTAAGCTCTGAGTCATATATGCCTGATGTAGCCCTTCGTTTAATTCTTATAGTTCATCTCATTCAAAATCAATTAGTTTTTATAAAAAAGCTAAGAACGCGGGAATAGGAAAAACATGGGATTATAGTGGAATGTCGTCTTGAATCCTACAGGATTGTACGAGTGTTTGATTGTGCATAGAAAAAACGCAGAATTCTTTCAAAGAGGTTTGAGTGGATGGGATGTTTCCTATGAAATCTAGTGCAAATGAATCATATGGAAAAATTCCTATGGTTTACAATCCTACGAATCAAACAACCAAGATAGGAAAAATTCCTAATGATTAGAATCCTCCAAAATTCCTTTGAGAATCCTTTGAATCAAAGAAGCCCTTAATCTATTTTATGATTCATGGAATTGTGCGTTGTAAAGCATAAAGTAAAAACAAATAATGGCAATTCAACTAGAAAAAAAGTTTGGGCAGTTATGATACGGAAGATTCTAGAACAAAAGAGAACCACTGTTGTTTTGAGGTTTGTGCATTATGCTTAAGTTCAACCATGGAGTCTGCTAGATTGTACATGTGGCAAAATCCGGTGGGGGGCTAGAAGATGGTGCGAGGGGCCGAGTGGAGGGAGACTATGAAGGAATGCACAAGTGCGAGATCGATATTTAGAGAGAGGGGGCGAACACGTGCGCTGTTGCGCGCAGTGGCGGAGCCATGAAAAATAAATGAGCTAGGGGGCCAAGCATTGCTAATCCTTTACGAGGAGGGTCAATTCATGAACTTAAACCATTTTTAGCAGCAATTGTCTAATGATCACATTCATATTAGCCTCGATATATAGTGATGTTAGGGGGGAGGGGGCAGGGCCCTTACTGCCCCCTGTCTTCGCCATTGTGCACGCGTCTGAGAGATGAAGCGGAAGGCATGGATGATGAGAGGGGGACGTTGGATATATAATTAATGTGGGTGTATTAGCTATATATGTTAATCCTATATAGAGAGGTATAGATTGATCGATGTGGACGTGGGAAAGAGGGTGAGACCTCACTGGATATATCGATTGATCGGTTTGTGTGGAAAACTATGAAAGACCTAGCTATATACACACATACATAGAGGAACATCGATCGTTGCGCATGCACGCGTGAGAGATAAAGAATGCCCGATATGATGGAGAGGGGGATGTGTGTGGGTGTGTGCCTTCATGGGAGACCGACCTGAAGAAAAAGATTGCATGCGTGCGATGGATAATGCCGACTGGTAGTGTGTGTGCATGCATGCACGAGAGAAAGTTAGTGGTACAATTATAAAGAGAAGACTACTGTGTGGGTGTAAAAGAATAGGTGAGGTCATAATCAATGTAAAGTTGAATTCAAATATTTGAATAAGAGATCCTGATGTTTGAAACCCATGCATGCATGAATATAACGGAGATCTGCGCGGTGTGGTTTGGAAACGAGCATGTTGTAATGTATACACATTGAACAAGGTCAGACTGATTTGAATTTGAGATACCGATGGCAGACATCATTTGGCCACGTCGCATCCGTGCATGGACACACTATTCTAATTGGAGATGATGGGCGGCTTTCGCATCACATATCTATATCTATACCCCTATATATATATATTATATTTTATATTTTTTATATTGTGTGCGGGTAACTTTAACTTTGAAAGATGGTCGTTGGATGAGGCGAATCCGATGGTCCAAAGATGGCAAATTTGAGCACTACTGGCCGTTGGATATCATCTAGATTCCACCAGATTTCGCCACATGTATAATCTAGAAGACTCCATGGTTGAACTTAAGCATAATGCACAAACATCAAAACACAAGCACTTCTTATTTGTTCTAGAATCTTCCGTATCAGAATTGCCCAAATGTTTTTCTACATGATTTGCCATTATTTGTTTTTACTTTATGTCTTACGACGCACAATTCCATGAATCTTAAAATAGATTAGCTTTCTTATAAAAACTAGATGATTTTGAATGAAATGAACTATAAGAATTAAACGAACATCTACATCATGCATATATGACTCAAAGCTTGCATGCTATAATGTGGTATTTATTCATAATTTGGTTGCCAAATCTCATGCGTGCAATGCACGTGTACCTTACTCTAGTCTAAATGGTGTTTGTGTGTGTGTTGTGCGTGTTGAGGTGCAAATTGTCTTTTTTTGGGTACACGTTAAGCTTGTTCTTCCGAAATTTCAAGCCGCGCCTTGTTATGCCGAAAATTCAAGCTAGCGTCTCTGTCTATCGTGCTGCGAAACTCCCGCCTCTTCAACCCGCGCCTTGTTAGCCCGAAATATTTAAGATATATCTTTGTCTCGTTGTGCTCCGACAACTCCCTCCATCTCAACCCGTGCTTTGCTATCCCGAAATTACAACGCGCGCGAAAACTCCCACCTCCTGTGAAATCCCGACACGCGAAATGCCCGTGGTACCCCTGAACCGAAAGAACCGCCTCAAATCGGTGGGGGTACTTTCGTAACTTACCCCACATTTCGGACAAGCGCGTCTCTAAGCCATGGTTCCCCACTGCCATCCCATCCGCCCACCCATTCGTACACCGAGGCCGCGAAAACCCGCGACGAAACCCCACATCCTGCTCCGTCCACAGCAACACCTCGACGTCCCTCATCCACCGTACCGAATGAGGATCCGTCGTCGATCTCATCGTCCCACCGGTTCAGCCACCCGTCCTCCACCTCCAAGGAGCTGCCCCGACGTTCCCCTCGTCTTTCGCGCCACCTCCATTCCCACACCACCGTCTTCACCTGCACCACCGGAAGAGCATCATCATCACCGTTTCCTCGGATGAAGCTGCGGCCTAATCGGCGCCACCAAAGAGGTTGTACACTAATCGCCGCATTTTCTTCTTGATTCGGTCTCACGGTGCTGTCGGCGCTCGGTCCCGAGCCGACACGGCGCGGCTCCATCCACGGCGGCGTCGCCGGCCACTTCCTCCATGGTGTCACTCCCTCGGCGGCGACGTCCACATCAGTAGGAGCTGTTGCTGCTTTAGCTCTCGCTCGCGCTGCTGCTCTGCTCTTGCTCTCGGTCCCCTGCCTGGTCTGCTCTTGCTATTGCTCTTGCTCGCGCTGCTGCTCTTGCTCTTGCTCTTGCTTGCGATGCTGCTCCGATTTAGCTACACTTCAGTCGAGTGAATCGACTTTTGGGTCAGTCGATTTTTAGGGGGTGGGGGGGCTCGCCCGGGTGAAGGAAGAACCAGCCGCAGCGAGGAGGGGGGCTCGCCGGAGAGGTACCCCACTATCTATCTTAGGGTTCAGGATGGGGGCGGTGGTCGCCGGCGGTGGCGGGGCGCTGGCGGGGCGGTGGCGTGGGGATCGCCGGAGAAAAAGCTCGGCACGGGGGGGCCTAGAGGGATGGCCAGGGCGGCGGCGGATCGGCGGTGGGGAGTGTTTTCGGGGCGGGCGGGGCGGCGCACCGCCGGCCGCGGGCGGCGGGGGGCTGCTGTTTGGCCGGTGGTGGCTGGCGGCTCAGGGGGGTGGAGGTTGAAGATGAACCGCAGGCCCTTGATTTCGTATCCAACGGCTGCAAAATCGACTGACCAAAGATGAAAAAGTCAGTCGACCGACGTGTAGCCTCACCTTGCTAGTGCGTTCAGTTTCGACAGCAAAATTCAGTTTCGACAGCAAAATTCAGTTTTGACAGTTAAGTTCAGTTTCGACAGTTAAGTTCAGTTTCGACAGTTAAATTCAGTTTCGACAGTTAAGTTCAGAGATGAGCGGCTGATGTATTTTACATCTAGCACTTTGTGGTTATGTATTTTACGTCATGTATTGGAGATGCTATTAGATTCCACTCAGGTTAACGTTGTTCGTTGTCTCTCTTGTCTTGCTTCAGCCTCGGCGTCGTACAACTCACCGGAGCTGCTCCAATGACGAAACCCTCCATCACAGTGGAGCAGTACCTCGGGCTCCATCTCTAGACGCCTAAGATCTTCTTCCCCTCCTCCGACAGCCAAGTCAGCTGGAGCATCCTCACCGGCCAACCCAATCACGCTGAGATCGACATGGCTTCGCCAAAGAGGTTGTACACTTGTTGCATCTCTTTTTAACTCTACATGTTATATATATTGTCCACTGAGCACTCGTAGTAACGGGAAATACGATTATTTTATCCTACTATATGACAAGCAGTGAGGTACCAGGCAACTTAGCTATGCGTGATGGACTCTCTTGAACGCCATCATTATTTATCTCTGCGCGTTTGAGCTGTGCATTTGTCGATGGGCCTGGGAGTTGAGCTAGTATGGCAGTGGCCTGGGTCCAAAGTAATAGAAGTAGCACAAAAACATTTTTTTAGTGTAGGATTTTCCTTGCTCAAGCCTGCCTACTAGAATCGCCAGTGCTTGAAAGGAAAAGTGAATGAAAAACATCGGAATTGGAAAGTTTCCTATGGTACTACTTTTCATGAATTTGGTGCAAAGGAATGGAGCAAAGGAAAACTGTAGGATTTGTTCCTTTAGTGTCTCCTTGAAAGAAAAACCGTAGGAATTCTAATTTCCACTTCTCCTCCTTTTCATATTCCTATTCATCAAGCACAAGACTAAGAGATAGTAGCATAATAGCATTATAACCGTACATTTTCTTGTGGTTTGACTTAATCTCACCATGCTTTTTTGCATCCTGTGATCTTCCAATTGTTGTGAATCAAACACCCAGATTGGCAGAAATCCTGTGTTTTTAAATTCTCTGTTTTGCACGTGCATTCCTATCCTATTCCTGTCTATTTCCTATCCCTGCATTGTTAGAATCCTCAAATTCAAACAAGCCCTTACTCAATTACTTCTGTTACAGATATGTGTCAAAGAAAACCTTGTGTGGTTTGTCCTGCTCCTGCGGCGTTGTGTTCCACCCCAGCTCAGCTGCTCCAACGACGGAAGGGTTTACCACAGCAGGGATCCGCTCTCCAGACTGTCTTTCGCCGCCTCAGATCTTCTTCCCCGCCGCCGGCAGCCACGGCAACTACATTACCATCATCAACTGAGCAGATGACCTTGAGGACTACACGGGTCCGCAAGAGAGGTCGCACTCTTCCGTGTCTGCTTACGTTATGCGTCGCTTAATATGCTGACATGCTACATTATCGTCGTGTTCACCTATTGGACTCCAAGTCAGGTCCAAACTAATGCTGAAACTTGAGTTTTTAAATGGTTGTGGGGTACATATTGGGGCAGCAATCAGTACTATCTGGTTAATCTCCGGTGTCTACTATGAGTTTCATGTTGGGTGCAAACAAACATTAAAGGCGCCATTATCTGTATTTTTAACTAAAGCTATTATCTGCCTGCTATCAGTGGTTTTGGGTCTATCCACAGTTTGCTACCATCACTTTGGATTTGTGCATGCACTCCTTACATATTCTCACTATGTTTTATTCCTATGCATGCCAGTTATTGTACACAATGGAACTGATCATGTAGAGCAAAAGAGACGAGCCTTGCGTGGCAATAAAATTTCATGCAGACGTCGTTCCATGGTGGGCGCAAAGGCAGTCCCCCTCCACCCATTTTGGATCGTAATCAAGAGGAAGATAACTGTTCTGAGGGGGATTCAGAAGGAGCAGACCACTCCTATTTACCCCATGAGGTCTTCGCTCTAACTTGGCATGCTGATGTTGGTAATATCATGCATATGGTGCCTTGCATTGCTTACTGTATACATTAAAGATGTCATCTGCTTAGTTTAGACATGCTTTGTGTCAATGCCATCTGTTTAGTTTCTTTATCGTATATGTGAATCATGCAATGCCATCTTGTCTAGACAGGCATCATATATGTGAATTTTGCAATGCCACCCTAGTTAGCCAGTCATCTTATATGTGAATTATATCATGCCATCATTTTTTATTACATGTTAAATTTGTCAACAATTTTAGTACATTCAATTACTCTTCCTGTGCATCAGCCATTCGGCACGGTCATGGAAAAATCTGGAGTGGAAACAATGTCTTCGGAGCAGACAATGCTATCTGATGAAGTGCATGTCTTGCTGGTTACCGATAGCTCCTCAGAGGAGGATTCCGAGACAGATGACCAGTCATATTCCCCCCCCCCCCGAGGTGCATGCCCTAACTTGGTAGGGTTATGTTGCTCATATCGTGCGTATGGTATCTTGCATTGCTATGTCATTTGCTTAGTTTAGACATGCTTTGTGTGAATGCCACCAGTTTAGTTTCTAATTACCATATATGTGAATTATGCAATGCCATCTTGTTGCAAGACATTATATATGTGAATTATGCAATGTTATCTTGTTGCAAGGCATTATATATGTGAATTATGCAATACAATTCTGTTTAGGCAAGCGTCACATATGTGAATTATATCATGCCGTCCTTTTTTGTATTTCTCATTGCTTTTGTCGACAATGTTTGTATATCAAACTGCTCTTCCTGTGCATCAGCCATTTGAATGTTGGAAATATGCCCTAGAGGCAATAATAAATGGTTATTATTATATTTCTTTGTTCATGGTAATTGTCTATTATTCATGCTATAATTGTATTGTCCGGAAATCGTAATACATGTGTGAATACATAGACCACAACGTGTCCCTAGTAAGCCTCTAGTTGACTAGCTCGTTGATCAACAGATAGTCATGGTTTCCTGAATATGGACATTGGATGTCATTGATAACGGGATCACATCATTAGGAGAATGATGTGATGGACAAGACCCAATCCTAAGCATAGCATAAAAGATCGTGTAGTTTCGTTTGCTAGAGCTTTTCCAATGTCAAGTATCTTTTCCTTAGACCATGAGATCGTGCAACTCCCGGATACCGTAGGAGTGCTTTGGGTGTGCCAAACGTCACAACGTAACTGGGTGACTATAAAGGTGCACTACGGGTATCTCCGAAAGTGTCTGTTGGGTTGGCACGGGTCGAGACTGGGATTTGTCACTCCGTGTGACGGAGAGGTATCTCTGGGCCCACTCGGTAATGCATCATCATAATGAGCTCAATGTGACTAAGGCGTTAGTCACGGGATCATGCATTGCGGTACGAGTAAAGAGACTTGCCGGTAACGAGATTGAACAAGGTATTGGGATACCGACGATCGAATCTCGGGCAAGTAACATACCGATTGACAAAGGGAATTGCATACGGATTGATTGAATCCTCGACACCGTGGTTCATCCGATGAGATCATCGTGGAACATGTGGGAGCCAACATGGGTATCCAGATCCCGCTGTTGGTTATTGACCGGAGAGGCGTCTCGGTCATGTCTGCATGTCTCCCGAACCCGTAGGGTCTACACACTTAAGGTTCGGTGACGCTAGGGTTGTAGAGATATATGTATGCGGAAACCCGAAAGTTGTTCGGAGTCCCGGATGAGATCCCGGACGTCACGAGAGGTTCCGGAATGGTCCGGAGGTGAAGAATTATATATAGGAAGTCAAGTTTCGGCCACCGGGAAAGTTTCGGGGGTTACCGGTATTGTACCGGGACCACCGGAAGGGTCCCGGGGGTCCACCGGGTGGGGCCACCTATCCCGGAGGGCCCCGTGGGCTGAAAGTGGAAGGGAACCAGCCCTTAGTGGGCTGGGGCGCCCCCCTTGGGCCTCCCCCCATGCGCCTAGGGTTGGGAACCCTAGGGGGAGCTTCGCCCTTGCCTTGGGGGGCAAGGCACCCCTTCCCCCCCTTTGGCCGCCGCCCCCCCTTGGAGATCCCATCTCCCTGGGCCGGCGCCCCCCAGGGGGCCTATATAAAGGGGGAGGGAGGGCAGCAACACACAGCCTTGGGCGCCTCCCTCCTCCCCTGCAACACCTCTCTCTCTCTCTCTCTCTCTCTCTCGCAGAAGCTTGGCAAAGCCCTGCCGAGACCCGCTACATCCACCACCACGCCGTCGTGCTGCTGGATCTCCATGAACCTCTCCTTCCCCCTTGCTGGATCAAGAAGGAGGAGACGTCGCTGCACCGTACGTGTGTTGAACGCGGAGGTGCCGTCCGTTCGGCACTCGGTCATCGGTGATTTGGATCACGGCGAGTACGACTCCGTCATCCACGTTCATTGGAACGCTTCTGCTCGCGATCTACAAGGGTATGTAGATGCACTCCTTTCCCTCGTTGCTAGTAGACTCCATAGATGCATCTTGGTCAGCGTAGAAAATTTTTAAATTATGCTACGATTCCCAACAGTGGTATCAGAGCCAGGCCTATGCGTAGTTACTATGCACGAGTAGAACACAAAGCAGTTGTGGGCGTTGAGTTTGCCAATTCTTCTTGCCGCTACTAGTCGTTTCTTGTTTCGGCGGCATTGTAGGATGAAGCGGCCCGGACCGACCTTACACGTACGCTTACGTGAGACAGGTTCCACCGACTGACATGCACTAGTTGCATAAGGTGGCTAGCGGGTGTCTGTCTCTCCTACTTTAGTCGGAACGGATTCGATGGAAAGGGTCCTTATGAAGGGTAAATAGAAATTGGCAAATCACGTTGTGGTCATACGTAGGTAAGAAACGTTCTTGCTAGAAACCTACAAACCACGTAAAAACTTGCAACAACAATTAGAGGACGTCTAACTTGTTTTTGCAGCAAGTGCTATGTGATGTGATATGGCCAGAAGATGTGATGAATGATATATGTGATGTATGAGATTGATCATATTCTTGTAATAGGAATCACGACTTGCATGTCGATGAGTATGACAACCGGCAGGAGCCATAGGAGTTGTCTTTATTATTTTGCATGACCTGCGTGTCATTGAATAACGCCATGTAATTTACTTTACTTTGTTGCTAAACGCGTTAGCCATACAAGTAGAAGTAATCGTTGGCGTGACGACTTCATGAAGACACAATGATGGAGATCATGATGATGGAGATCATGGTGTCATGCCGGTGACGAAGATGATCATGGTGCCCCGAAGATGGAGATCAAAGGAGCATAATGATATTGGCCATATCATGTCACTATTTGATTGCATGTGATGTTTATCATGTTTTTGCATCTTATTTGCTTAGAACGACGGTAGTAAGTAAGATGATCCCTTATAATAATTTCAAGAAAGTGTTCACCCTAACTGTGCACCGTTGCGAAGGTTCGTTGTTTCGAAGCACCACGTGATGATCGGGTGTGATAGATTCTAACGTTCGAATACAACGGGTGTTGACGAGCCTAGCATGTACAGACATGGCCTCGGAACACACGCAATACACTTAGGTTGACTTGACGAGCCTAGCATGTACAGACATGGCCTCGGAACACGGAGGACCGAAAGGTCGAGCATGAGTCGTATAGAAGATACGATCAACATGGAGATGTTCACCGATCTTGACTAGTCCGTCTCACGTGATGATCGGACACGGCCTAGTTAAACTCGGATCATGTTTCACTTAGATGACTAGAGGGATGTCTATCTGAGTGGGAGTTCATTAAATAATTTGATTAGATGAACTTAATTATCATGAACTTAGTCTAAAATCTTTACACTATGTCTTGTAGATCAAATGGCCAACGTTGTCCTCAATTTCAACGCGTTCCTAGAGAAAACCAAGCTGAAAGATGATGGCAGCAACTATACGGACTGGGTCCGGAACCTGAGGATCATCCTCATAGTAGCCAAGAAAGATTATGTCTTAGAAGCACCGCTAGGTGAAGCACCAATCCCAGAGAACCAAGACGTTATGAACGCTTGGCAATCACGTGCTGATGATTACTCCCTCGTTCAGTGCGGCATGCTTTACAGCTTAGAACCGGGTCTCCAAAAGCGTTTTGAGAAACATGGAGCATATGAGATGTTCGAGGAGCTGAAACTGGTTTTTCAAGCTCATGCCCGGGTCGAGAGATATGATGTCTCCGACAAGTTCTTCAGCTGTAAAATGGAGGAGAACAGTTCTGTTAGTGAGCACATACTCAGAATGTCTGGGTTGCATAACCGCTTGTCTCAGCTGGGAGTTAATCTCCCGGATGACGCGGTCATTGACAGAATCCTCCAGTCGCTTCCACCAAGCTACAAGAGCTTTGTGATGAACTTCAATATGCAGGGGATGGAAAAGACCATTCCTGAGGTATATTCAATGCTGAAATCAGCTGAGGTAGAGATCAGAAAAGAACATCAAGTGTTGATGGTGAATAAAACCACTAAGTTCAAGAAGGGCAAGGGTAAGAAGAACTTCAAGAAGGACGGCAAGGGAGTTGCCGCGCCCGGTAAACCAGTTACCGGGAAGAAGTCAAAGAATGGACCCAAGCCCGAGACTGAGTGCTTTTATTGCAAGGGAAGTGGTCACTGGAAGCGGAACTGCCCCAAATACTTAGCGGACAAGAAGAAGGCCGGCAACACCAAAGGTATATGTGATATACATGTAATTGATGTGTACCTTACCAGTACTCGTAGTAGCTCCTGGGTATTTGATACCGGTGCGGTTGCTCATATTTGTAACTCAAAACAGGAACTACGGAATAAACGGAGACTGGCGAAGGACGAGGTGACGATGCGCGTCGGGAATGGTTCCAAGGTCGATGTGATCGCCGTCGGCACGCTACCTCTGCATCTACCTACGGGATTAGTTTTAAACCTCAATAATTGTTATTTAGTGCCAGCTTTGAGCATGAACATTGTATCTGGATCTCGTTTAATTCGAGATGGCTACTCATTTAAATCCGAGAATAATGGTTGTTCTATTTATTTGAGAGATATGTTTTATGGTCATGCCCCGCTGGTCAATGGTTTATTTTTGATGAATCTCGAACGTGATGTTACACATGTTCATAGTGTGAATACCAAAAGATGTAAAGTTGATAACGATAGTCCCACATACTTGTGGCACTGCCGCCTTGGTCACATTGGTGTCAAGCGCATGAAGAAGCTCCATGCAGATGGACTTTTGGAGTCTCTTGATTACGAATCATTTGACACGTGCGAACCATGCCTCATGGGTAAGATGACCAAGACTCCGTTCTCCGGAACAATGGAGCGAGCAACCAACTTATTGGAAATCATACATACCGATGTGTGCGGTCCAATGAGTGTTGAGGCTCGCGGAGGATATCGTTATGTTCTCACTCTCACTGATGATTTAAGTAGATATGGGTATGTCTACCTAATGAAACACAAGTCTGAAACCTTTGAAAAGTTCAAGGAATTTCAGAGTGAAGTTGAGAATCAACGTGACAGGAAAATAAAATTCTTACGATCAGATCGTGGTGGAGAATATTTAAGTCACGAATTTGGTGCACACTTAAGGAAATGTGGAATAGTTTCACAACTCACGCCGCCTGGAACACCTCAGAGAAATGGTGTGTCCGAACGTCGTAATCGCACTCTATTGGATATGGTGCGATCTATGATGTCTCTTACCGATTTACCGCTCTCATTTTGGGGCTATGCTTTAGAGACTGCCGCATTCACTTTAAATAGGGCTCCGTCGAAATCCGTTGAGACGACACCGTATGAATTATGGTTTGGGAAGAAACCTAAGCTGTCGTTTCTAAAAGTTTGGGGATGCGATGCTTATGTCAAGAAACTTCAACCTGAAAAGCTCGAACCCAAGTCGGAAAAATGCGTCTTCATAGGATACCCTAAGGAAACTATTGGGTATACCTTCTACCTCAGATCCGAAGGCAAGATCTTCGTTGCCAAGAACGGGTCCTTTCTAGAGAAGGAGTTTCTCTCGAAAGAATTGAGTGGGAGGAAAGTGGAACTTGATGAGGTGATAGTCACCCCTTCCGAACCGGAAAGTAGCGCAGCGCGGGAAAATGTTCCTGTGGTGCCTACACCGACTGGGGAGGAAGTTAATGATGATGATCATGAAGCTTCGGATCAAGTTACTGAACTTCGTAGGTCCACAAGGACACGTTCCGCACCAGAGTGGTACGGCAACCCTGTCCTGGAAATCATGTTGTTAGACAACGGTGAACCTTCGAACTATGAAGAAGCGATGGCGGGCCCGGATTCCGACAAATGGCTAGAAGCCATGAAATCCGAGATAGAATCCATGTATGAAAACAAAGTATGGACTTTGACTGACTTGCCCGATGAGCGGCGAGCCATAGAAAACAAATGGATCTTTAAGAAGAAGACGGACGCAGATGGTAATGTGACCATCTACAAAGCTCGACTTGTCGCTAAGGGTTATCGACAAGTTCAAGGGGTTGACTACGATGAGACTTTCTCACCCGTAGCGAAGCTGAAGTCCGTCCGAATCATGTTAGCAATTGCCGCATACTATGATTATGAGATATGGCAGATGGACGTCAAAACGGCATTCCTTAACGGCTTCCTTAAGGAAGAGTTGTATATGATGCAGCCGGAAGGTTTTGTCGATCCTAAGAATGCTAACAAAGTATGCAAGCTCCAACGCTCAATCTATGGGCTGGTGCAAGCATCTCGGAGTTGGAACATTCGCTTTGATGAGATGATCAAAGCGTTTGGGTTTACACAGACTTATGGAGAAGCCTGTGTTTACAAGAAAGTGAGTGGGAGCTCTGTAGCATTTCTCATATTATATGTGGATGACATACTATTGATGGGAAATGATATAGAATTCTTGGAAAGTATAAAGGCCTATTTGAATAAGTGTTTTTCAATGAAGGACCTTGGAGAAGCTGCTTATATATTAGGCATCAAGATCTATAGAGATAGATCAAGACGCCTCATTGGTCTTTCACAGAGTACATACCTTGACAAGATATTGAAGAAGTTCAGTATGGATCAGTCCAAGAAGGGGTTCTTGCCTGTATTGCAAGGTGTGCAATTGAGCAAGGCTCAATGCCCGACCACGGCAGAAGATATAGAAAAGATGAGTGTCATCCCCTATGCCTCGGCCATAGGGTCTATTATGTATGCCATGTTGTGTACCAGACCTGATGTAAACCTTGCCGTAAGTTTGGTAGGAAGGTACCAAAGTAATCCCGGCATGGAACACTGGACAGCGGTCAAGAATATCCTGAAGTACCTGAAGAGGACTAAGGATATGTTTCTCGTTTATGGAGGTGACGAAGAGCTCGTCGTAAAGGGTTACGTCGACGCTAGTGCAGTTTTGAATGGAGGAGCAGTAAGCTGGTGCAGTTGCAAGCAAAGCGTCGCGGCGGGATCTACATGTGAAGCAGAGTACATGGCAGCCTCGGAGGCAGCACAGGAAGCAGTCTGGATGAAGGAGTTCATTACCGACCTAGGGGTGATTCCCAATGCGTCGGGCCCGATGACTCTCTTCTGTGACAACACTGGAGCTATTGCCCTTGCGAAGGAGCCCAGGTTTCACAGGAAGACCAGGCATATCAAGCGTCGCTTCAACTCCATTCGTGAAAGTGTTCAAAATGGAGACATAGATATTTGTAAAGTACATACGGACCTAAATGTATCAGATCCGTTGACTAAACCTCTCCCTAGGGCAAAACATGATCAACACCAGGACGCAATGGGTGTTCGATTCATCACAATGTAACTAGATTATTGACTCTAGTGCAAGTGGGAGACTGTTGGAAATATGCCCTAGAGGCAATAATAAATGGTTATTATTATATTTCTTTGTTCATGGTAATTGTCTATTATTCATGCTATAATTGTATTGTCCGGAAATCGTAATACATGTGTGAATACATAGACCACAACGTGTCCCTAGTAAGCCTCTAGTTGACTAGCTCGTTGATCAACAGATAGTCATGGTTTCCTGACTATGGACATTGGATGTCATTGATAACGGGATCACATCATTAGGAGAATGATGTGATGGACAAGACCCAATCCTAAGCATAGCATAAAAGATCGTGTAGTTTCGTTTGCTAGAGCTTTTCCAATGTCAAGTATCTTTTCCTTAGACCATGAGATCGTGCAACTCCCGGATACCGTAGGAGTGCTTTGGGTGTGCCAAACGTCACAACGTAACTGGGTGACTATAAAGGTGCACTACGGGTATCTCCGAAAGTGTCTGTTGGGTTGGCACGGATCGAGACTGGGATTTGTCACTCCGTGTGACGGAGAGGTATCTCTGGGCCCACTCGGTAATGCATCATCATAATGAGCTCAATGTGACTAAGGCGTTAGTCACGGGATCATGCATTGCGGTACGAGTAAAGAGACTTGCCGGTAACGAGATTGAACAAGGTATTGGGATACCGACGATCGAATCTCGGGCAAGTAACATACCGATTGACAAAGGGAATTGCATACGGATTGATTGAATCCTCGACACCGTGGTTCATCCGATGAGATCATCGTGGAACATGTGGGAGCCAACATGGGTATCCAGATCCCGCTGTTGGTTATTGACCGGAGAGGCGTCTCGGTCATGTCTGCATGTCTCCCGAACCCGTAGGGTCTACACACTTAAGGTTCGGTGACGCTAGGGTTGTAGAGATATATGTATGCGGAAACCCGAAAGTTGTTCGGAGTCCCGGATGAGATCCCGGACGTCACGAGAGGTTCCGGAATGGTCCGGAGGTGAAGAATTATATAATTATATATAGGAAGTCAAGTTTCGGCCACCGGGAAAGTTTCGGGGGTTACCGGTATTGTACCGGGACCACCGGAATGGTCCCGGGGGTCCACCGGGTGGGGCCACCTATCCCGGAGGGCCCCGTGGGCTGAAAGTGGAAGGGAACCAGCCCTTAGTGGGCTAGGGCACCCCCCTTGGGCCTCCCCCCATGCGCCTAGGGTTGGGAACCCTAGGGGGAGCTCCCCCCTTGCCTTGGGGGGCAAGGCACCCCTTCCCCCCCTTTGGCCGCCGCCCCCCCTTGGAGATCCCATCTCCCTGGGCCGGCGCCCCCCAGGGGGCCTATATAATGGGGGGAGGGAGGGCAGCAACACACAGCCTTGGGCGCCTCCCTCCTCCCCTGCAACACCTCTCTCTCTCTCTCTCTCTCGCAGAAGCTTGGCAAAGCCCTGCCGAGACCCGCTACATCCACCACCACACCGTCGTGCTGCTGGATCTCCATGAACCTCTCCTTCCCCCTTGCTGGATCAAGAAGGAGGAGACGTCGCTGCACCGTACGTGTGTTGAACGCGGAGGTGCCGTCCGTTCGGCACTCGGTCATCGGTGATTTGGATCACGGCGAGTACGACTCCGTCATCCACGTTCATTGGAATGCTTCCGCTCGCGATCTACAAGGGTATGTAGATGCACTCCTTTCCCCTCGTTGCTAGTAGACTCCATAGATGCATCTTGGTGAGCGTAGAAAATTTTTAAATTATGCTACGACTCCCAACATTGAATTGGTGATGGAGAAATCTGGAGTGAAAACAAGGTCTTCAGAGCAGACAATGCTACCTGCTGAAGCAGATATCTTGCTGGTTACAGATAGCTCTTCAGAGGAGGATTCAGAGGCAGATGACCAGTCCTATTATCCCCCTGAGGTGTATGCTCAAACTTGGCAGGGTTATATTACTCATATTAATGCATATGTTGTATTGCAATGCTTAGCTTTTACATCATATACACAATATTGAATGCCATCTCCTTAGTTGACACATCATATATGCGATTGCCCTCTGCTCACTTCCTTAGTATATAAATCATATATTTGAATTATGTCATGCCATGATGTTTACATAGACAGCATGTATCTGAATTATGGCATGCCAACCCATTTTCTAAAGACATAATATAGTTATATCATCTCATCATGTTTACATAGTCATCATATTTTAAATTATGTCATTCTATCCGTGAATTATATCATGCCATCATGTTTCCATCGACGGCATGTTTGTGATTTATGGCATGCCAACCACTTTAATAGACACATCGTATAGTTATATCATGTCATCCTGTTTACATAGTCATCATATTTTGAAGTATGTCATTCTATCCTGTTTAGTTAGCCATCATACATGTGAAATTGTGTCATGCTATCCTGTTTAATTAGCCATCATATATGTGAAATTATGTCCTGCTATTCTGTTTGCTTAGACAACATAAATGTGAATTATTTCATGCCCTGTTTTCTTCCCTACTATCCATTGCACCTGTCTATCTTACAATGTCTGTACATTCAATTACTTTTCTTGTTTATCAGCCATTTCAATTGGAGGGAGTGATGGCAGTATCTGTGGGAGTAAAAACACGGTCTTCAGAAAAGATCGTGCTACCTGTCGATGCAGATAGAACCACGGTTGTACTTGCCCAAGAACCAGCCCCACCACACATAACCCACACTCATGCAGATTGTACCCCTACCCAGTTGGACAGAGAACCAGCTACACCCCTTCTAACCCCAACCCCAGCAGATAGACACCCAGTTCCCGTTGACACAGCACCGTCTCCACCACAGAGCACCCAAACACGAGCAGTTAGTAAGGCAACTGCAGTGCCCAAATCACGAGGACCACCACTCCGAACCCGAAGTCAACGCTTAAAGCAGAAGAAGAATTGTTCTCAGGTCAGGTTCCGTAGCTATGGTTCATACTACTTTGCTCTTGCATCACTGTATTTACTGATACCAACTAATTTCAAATTTGAAGGATGCAATTGAAACTCCAATGGCGCAACAGGTATGTTTTAAACCTGTTTCTTCAACGTGTTTGGCTGTTTGCTGTTGTAACTTGCTCTATGTTGATTTCAGTTTCAATTGAATAAACAGTTATGTTCTCATGCCATGCACATTACAAGTGTTGTTATTGCTGTGTAGTTTCCCACACTTATATTCTGTCTATGCTGCTTTGTCTTAAATAGATATGATTCGAACTGTATCTATCTTGATTTGGCAACATAAACTAGAATGATATAGACCATACAGTGACCATACTACATAGATATATGTTTGTTTCATCCTGTTATCCTGTCCACCTTACTACTGAACTGGTTTACCAAAATGAGTTTCATATACTACATTGTAAACCTGAGATGTGTTTGTTTGTTTCTCTTTTAGAACGCGGATAAAATATTGGAGAAGAGTACCCTGTTATGCAATGGTAAAGGAAGTAATGCAGATAAGGTTCAAGATAGTGAGACATCCCTGTTGGTCTCCAAGAAAGCTGATAAAAACTATATTGAAGACACTGAGACAACCCCAAAGTCCTGTCTTGATGTAGTGTTCGAGTTACTGGCTACCACTGCTGGCACCAGCTCTTCGAACTCGTTGCTGAATCAGTTCGGCTTCTTGAGTCTCAACTTCAAGTTGAAAGACATCGATCAAATGTTATGCGACAGGAAGCCGAAGGACTGAGGAAGTCCCTGCAGAATTCAGATGCATACTTTTTGGTGCAACAGCAAGCGCTGGAGGACTTAAGCGCCAAACAAGAGAAAGTTAATAAGCTTGCTAAGCATCTTGCCAGCATTATGGGTACCCAGGATATTGTTTCTTGAGCTCTTCTGAAGTGGTTTCAGTTCTGGACTTGTTTTGCTGCGGCGTTTATATGCTGCTGTGTTCCCTATATTTGCACTGGTGACGAACTTTGATGCCCAGTGGATGTAATATGTGTAGTAGCCGTGATAGCCTAGTGTAAGTTGCCTGCTTATTTATTTCCTTGTTGTCTTGTTTATTTGTTTGCTTGTAGTCAGTGCAGTTCTTTTTCTGCGGTTTGCTAGTGGCTGCAATAACCTATTTTATAAAACTAGGCCACAATAACCATGGGCTAATATTTACTGTAGTGACACTGGGCCTCCTACGGGCCGTAGAAACAGTGGGCCTTCTACAGGCCGTAGAAACAGTGGGCCTTCTACGGGCCGTAGAAACAATGGGCCTTCTATGGGCCGTATCATCAGTGGGCCTTATACGGGCCGTATGATCGATTGGCCAAACATGGGCCAAACAGACCGCATTCTGGCCGTAAACGGGCTAGAGATGGAATCGTCCGTTCATGGGCCGACCATAACGGGCCATCGTTAATAGGCCGTATTTGATGACGCTATGAAAACGGCCCAACGTATTAACGGACCACAAACGGGCCGACTGTAACGACGGGCTGAATTTGGCCCACAAGTAGAAAATGACAGTAACGGACCGTAAGTAAACGAATGCTGGAAAATAGCCCAAGAATAAATGGGCTCTGAGAAGGCCGAAAGATAACATGGGCTGGAAACGGCCCAACGGAATAACGGGCCGTTAATGGGTATAAAGTGATACATTGTTCATTACGGGCCAGTTTCACCACGGGCCGTTAATGGCTGTAAAGTAATACACTGTTCATTACGGGCCAGTTTCAGCACGGGCAGTTAATAGGCCAAGAGTTACATAGGGCCTCATATGGGCCGAAAGACGTCATGGGCCATACATGGGCCAGAAGTGAAAACGGGCTGGAATCATATTGGATGGCCCAGATGACGCTACTGGGCCTAATTCGAATAGGGCGTAACGGGCCTTGGGTTAGCGGGCTGTAAATGGGCTATATGCGAACAGGCCGTTAACAGGCTTTCCATGGGCTGGCCCGCCAGCTTTTGACCTAGTCAAACGGGCCGGCCTTTTCACAGGAATGGGCCACTGTTGAGCCGTGCCACGTGTTGACGTATCATAGGCGCCTTCTGTCCAATGAGTGGATGACATCTGTCCCAGCGATGAGCCGACACGTGTTTCCTCCAGCCAATGATGATTTTACACGTGGAAAATCCCCATTGGTCGGGGCTGTTAACGGGTTATCGGATCCAAAACCCGACCCGATAGCTTAACGGCGTTCCGTTATGGTGGATGCCACGTGTCGGTCACCCTTGACGAAAGCACTTCTGTGACGCGCGATTTATCGTCATGGAAGTGGACACTTCCGTGATGATAATTTTGGTAATGTCATGGAACACTTCTACGACAGCACAGGTATGACTATCTTGATTCTGTCATAAATTTGTCATGGATGTACATGCATGACAAAAACCGCGACCTACTGTGACAAACACGTATCATCACGGAAGTGTTTTTTTGTAGTGATGCCGGTCACGCCCTCACGGATGAGGTAGACCACTCGCTCAACCAGCACCTTCACCTCCGCTTTCTCCCCCGGGGTCACTTTCAAGGCGGAGGGCTTCTCCACGCGAGCCATGGAAAAGGGGGGAAGTCCAGTCGACTGTCCTGGAGTCGGCTTGTCTTTGCAGTAAAACCAGGTCGACTGCCACCCTCGGACTGACTCGGGAAGAATTATGGCTGGGAAAGAGCTCTTTCCCCTCCTTTGAATTCCAAGACCCCCCACACATCTGAATTACTTTTGTCTTCTCATCACTCGGATTGGCCTTTTTAACCGACTGGGAACGACACGTGAAAATGTGCTTGAAGAGGCCCCAGTGTGGTCGACAACCCAAGAAATTTTCGCACAGAGACACGAAAGCAGCAAGGTACACGATGGTGTTGGGGGAAAAGTGATGAAGTTGTGCCCCAAAGAAGTTCAAGAAAGCTCAGAAAAAGGGGTGCGGAGGCAAAGAAAACCCGTGGTCGATGTGAGTGGCGAGGAGGACGCACTCACCCTCCTGCGGTCGAGGCTCGGTCTCATTCCCCGGGAGCCAAGCAGATCCGTGGGGAATCAGCCCCTCCTCCGCCAGATCGTCGATGTCGTCCTGGCGGATCATTGACCGGATCTAGTCGCCCTGGATCCAGCCGCGCGGCAGACCGGACCTCGACGAGGATCCGCCCCGGCTGGTCTTCTTCCCCTTCGCCTTCGCTGTCGTCTTCTTCGCGGGTTCCAGGGCCTTCGTCTTCTCTTTCCCCATCGCGGTGGACAGAGCTCGAACGGAGCAGCGGCGCTGGAGCAGGAGCGGACGCAGTGGGGAAAACTGAGAGGAAGGAAGAAGAATGGGGGCGCACTGTTCAAAAAACCCCGGTCCGGCGCCTTATATGAGGTTGCTTCCAAGTGACTGACCTGTAGGCCCGGACGATCTTATCAAATCCCGCAACAGTCGCGCGCGCGATACGTGGCGAAAAAGGTGGCGCAGAAATCGAGGCAACCCTGCCTTATCTAGCCCGATTACTGCGGCCTCCTCCGCCCCGCGCGCTTCCCAAAATTCGAATCCTGCAAGATCCGCGGATAGCAGAACAACCTGTCAGACGGAAGATCTTCTCCATATTAACACTCCAAGCTCTTTCAGCAAAAGTTCACTCGACAAAACCAGGAATGGACCAAGGCGACTGAAAAAGAAGTTGGTGTCATCATGCTGGTCCGTCGATCCAAACAAGACACATCCGAAGCGTGAAAAGTGAATCGAAAGTATTTCCAACTCCTTCTCCACTCAAACCCTGATCCATTCGGGGGCTAATGATGAAGCTATGTACCTAGGGTAGGGTCATAGGCCTAACCTAGATACCCTTCCCAAGGTCATCACCCTAAAACCAGAAGCATTCGAAGAGGAGTCACCATCCACTCGACCACGAAGCATTCCACTCGACAGCCAGAAGATCTAAAGCCACTCGGCACTGCAACGGTCGGACATTACACCATAGCTTTAATGATCATTATGTCTCTTTATTACTAGCGTTACCAGTAACGCCCCCCTCTTGATGTACCTTAAACCCTTTGTAACGTGGGCTGGCCGGGGTCCTGGCGCACTCTATATAAGCCACCCCCCTCCACATGCACAAGGGCTCGCACCCCTGTAAACACACATATGCATAATCCAGTCGACCGCCTCCGGGCTCCGAGACGTAGGGCTGTTACTTCTTCTGAGAAGGGCCCGAACTCGTAAAACTCGTGTGTACAACTTCGCCATAGCTAGGATCTTGCCTCTCCATACTACCCCCCC